>NW_027495614.1:0-239040 GCF_021521415.1 Bidens hawaiensis | reverse complement strand
AGAAGCTCAAAGATTTTGATAGTGGCAAAACTCTTATTAAGTCAACTCCATTAATATACTTATAAGATAATTTTTCTAGTTGTAAAATAATTACGCTATTTATAAAAATAATTAATCTAGTTATAAAATAATTACTCTACGAAAAAAAATATAAATTGATTGCACACTACAAAGTAATTACTCTAGTCATATACACAATTATTCTATTTATACAAGCAATTACACTTTGTAGTCATAGTTGATTTATATTTAGAGTAATTATCTTGTGTAAGTTAGTAGAGTAATTTTCATATATAAAAATATTATTTATCTTTATTATGATAGTAGTTTTATAACTGGAGTAATTATTGTGTACGGTTAGAGTTATTATTGAAACCCAATTACTTTACTATATAACACAATTACTCTAGTTATATGTTTACTTACATTATGTTCGTCTTTTTTAGCCATTGATATTGCATGTTTAACAGGACTCAGTTTGATCAATTGATTTGGCATGATCTATTAATCCAATTGATCTTAAAATTTCAATTGATCGATACATATCAAATAAAATTTGTCTATTAATTCATTCGTGTTTCAAAATCAAATAAAATTGCGACTTTGTTTCAATTAATAGGTTTTCTTTTTGAATTGATCGTGTCTCTGTTTCAATTGACTGGGATGCTTTTTGAAGAAGAAAACTTTAATTACAAAACTGACACCGAGTTTTATATGACATGCATGTTTAGTCTCATTTTTTTTGTCTGGACTTGATTCAACCCCCCCCCCCCCCCCTTTCACGTCACACACATACACACACAAAACACACTCTGTGTGACTCATTTTAAAAAGGAAACTAGTAACTAATAAAGAACTCATGAAAATTTAACTTAAACAAATATTTTTAATTTTTTTTTCTTTCATCTTTCTGAGATATTACTCTTTACTAAAATATATGTAATATAACCCCATTACGTATATGTGACATGTTAAATATCGCAATCTAATATTTTGTTTAAAGAGAAAGGTTACCTTATTTAAAAATAGAAAAGAAAAAAAGTCATCTTTGGGTTAAGTTAATCTTCGTTCCTAGTTCTATTTTTAAGAAGAAATTCTCTCAGAATATTATATGAAAACGTTTTCTTTAAAAAGAAAGAAGAGAAAAAGAAGAGAAAACTGTTTAACTAATTAATAAACTTAAGAAAACTTGACCCAAACAATTTTAATTACTTTTTTTTTACCATAAGCAAGCCTTTGAGATGCGTGATGGTGAATGGTGGGTTGGAATCTCCAGCATCTTTAAGCTCCAACAAAACCTGCAGAAAATCCTGGATTCCATGGCCACCCATTGGCATTTTTCTCCTTTGTTCAATCATGTTGTCAAAAATCCCATCTAATCTCTTCACCAACACCTTCATATTCTTCTTAATTCCTTGCAGATCAAAGGGAGCCAAAGCCGGATAAAAGTCGGACACATTCGGCATCGCCACATATCCTAACATCTCATCTATCACATCCCGGAACTCTGCTCCAAGTTTCTCCACATTATCCGTGCCACGCCATATCATGCCGGTAATCATATTCCACGCCGTCAAAAACATCTGCTTCCCAACGTCCACTGGCTTCCCTGCATGCTTGTACAAGTAGTTCACGGTGTTCCTGACCTCTCTTTGGCGGATAGAGTATACAGAATCCAAAACATGGCTGCTAAGCATGTCACGAACGAATATCTTTCGCAACATCCGCCATTGGTCGCCGTATGGGGCGGAAGAGATATCGTTACCATCAAACGTTCCAACTATCCCAGCAACTGACACGCTTCGGTCTGCGAAGGTGAGTTCGTTTACTTTTAGCACCTCACGAGCCAATGCTGGAGAGGTGATGAGAATGGTTAGTTTTTGACCAAGCCAGAGCCTTGAAATCGGACCGTATGTTTTTGCCACGTCTGCGAAGTAGGAGTGGAGTTCCGGATCAAGAGATAGGAGGTTTCCGAGGAGCAGTAGAGGCCGTGGGCCAGGCGGCAGTGGCGGGTTTGGACCCTTTGATGTTAACATTCGTACAAGCAATAATAGTGATAGTAGAGAGGTTATTATGATAATGATGGTTGAAACCTCTCCCTCGGATACTGTCGAGAATACTATATTAGACATCACTGGATAAGTGCAAAGAAGTGAGGTTGAAATTTGATGCGGGAAAATCATTGGTTGTAATGTTAGTTAAATAGTGTGAGTGTAGTGTCCAGAAAAAGAATCATTTGCCTAGTCAACATTAATATGCTTCATTCACAATAGACAATTTTAGTGATTCCGTTTGCTAGCTGGCCACATGTCCAAATCCAAATAATCACTTGTTCAATAAATATTTCAATTGATATTATAAATATATATATATATATATACTAGTATTTAGACCCGCCGCATTGCGACGGGTGGTGTAAGTTGTAAAAGAAACTTTGCGGTGTCTAAGTAATGCTTTGAATAGGTGTCTAAGTAATGCTCAGAATAGTTTCACTACTCCGTACGAGCGGGGTGTCTAAGTAATGCTTTGAATAGGTGTCTAGGTAATGCTCAGAATAGTTTCACTACTCCATACGACCGCTCGTTCTTCGACTGCTCCCTTTCGTACTTACTCCTATGCATTTCAGCAAATGCATGCTCTCGTAAGATGGTAATTTACAAACATCAACCTATTACTTAGTAGTTTGTCCACAATTTAAAATGACAACTTTGAACTTGTGAAACTCCTAATAGATCAAGCTAAGCAGAATTTCATTGATTATGTTTGTTACAACTGAGCTGTTATATGATGATGTAGTTTACAAAAAGGATTTGCAGCTAGAAAGCATACACACATAGCAACACCATTAGAAAATCACAATAAAAAGTAGCTAATCAAATGGCTTCAAAACTACACCCATGTCATCTCGCCTAACAATTCTTCCTCCTAGTCCACATAACTGCTGCCTTGTCCTCGTCCCCTCCACCACCAATCTCGAAATCCAAGAATCCCAAGAAACATAATGATCTAAATCACTGAAAAAGTGAAAGGAGTTGATTAACTTTTGATAAGTTTAATAACCAAATACCAAAGAAACTTGAAAATGTGACTTCAAGAAAAATTAACAAATACCTGCAACTTTCCCTTTCCTACTTTAATTTCTTTCAAGTTCTTATCTGAAACACAAAAATTTAAAGGACTTCATCTTGATGTGTTCACTAACAATAAAGTTCTGTAAAAAAAAGGTTGATAATTTCAAAAGAAAATTGTTACTTACACTTGTGCTTTTTGTCTTTAAAGTAGAAAAAAAACCCCAAGATCTCCATAAAAGCAAGAAAGATGCATTCGATAACCCACCTGCAAAACTCAAAAATTCGCACCCTATACACAACCAAATCATCTCAAAATAGGTAGCACAACAACAATCATAGCCGATGCCATAAATACGCAGCACTACTGTAATTCATGGCTGAAAAACAACG
Organism: Bidens hawaiensis; assembly: GCF_021521415.1. Lineage (NCBI taxonomy): Eukaryota > Viridiplantae > Streptophyta > Magnoliopsida > Asterales > Asteraceae > Bidens > Bidens hawaiensis. Next base: position 235,579 of record NW_027495614.1, on the reverse strand, counting down.
GTAAAATGGATCAACAAAAGTTACTTTAAAAGAGTCAAAAGAGCCAAAACCAACAGAATTGCGTTTTAAGATTGTAATAGGCTTGACAATCCAACTTGGAACTCTCCCTTACCACATGTAACCACCCACATTATCAAGTTATTAGATTACCTAAATATTATATTTTGTTATATCACAAATAATTAAATATGAATTATGTTGTAAATGACAAATGCCTACCGACATAGCCTCTGAATGTTTGGCATTGTGGATGGCCTCCTGGACTGATCCTTAATTGACAACTGAATGCACAAAGTCTCACTCTACAACTAACAAACATAAGTTTAAGTTATAAATTTCAATAGTGAATAGCTGCATATAATAGTAAGACCACAATATATGAATGGTAAATAAGTAAAAGAGCTTGATCAAATGAGTGTCAAAGACTTGCATCTATTCATAATACCTAAACAGTGATGATGTTTAACTACAAACCAAAGAAGCCCAAGTTCCACACTCAGTTCAAATTTGGTAAATAATTTACAAATCAACAAACCATAGTTTTGAATGCTTACATTGATAATGGTTAAGTGTCATTACAACCACATAGAAAAAACATCCAACTTGCATACATGCTCCATGGTTTGCTATTGCAACTTCTGAAATAGCAAGAAGAAAACGTAAAATCATCTCACAGATCGTGTCTAATGCAAGAGTCCCCGATCCACTAAAGTTTGCCTCAAGCTGTCAATTATCAAACTACTTAACCAACGATGAGTTTGTTTGCGCAATCGTACGTGATATGCTTCTACTAAACCCTAATTCTCAAATTCCTTTCCAAAAAGCACTGCAATTTAAATTCATCTTAGGTTAAACACATAATAATAACAATAATTTTAGGTATATAGAAAGGAGTGGGAGGAGACTTAACAATTTACAATTAACGATTAGTAAAACAATAAAACCGAGAATAGAAGAACCCTAATGGGAGTGGGAGGCCTTACGGAAGAGGAAACGCCGGATTAACTTCGACATATGAGAGTAGGAGAAAGGTAGGCGAAGGGCAATGAAACCCTAACCCACAGAAGAGAACGATGAAGAGGATTGCGTCTGCTTCATCAGTGGTAAAGAGAGACAGAGAAAGGTAGAGGTGTAGCTTCTCAACAAAAGCACGTGTAAAGCAGCCATGATACGTGTAAAAGTCTGAATACAATATAAAAGACACAGCATGTATTACAGCAAGTACAACACACTGAAGCACCAAAAACAATGAACAGTGAATTAGTGTGTGATAACATACTTCTAAATTATAATATATATATATAGGGTACTGTTGTATTAAAAACCCTATTAAGTTAAAGAAACTTTGAAAACTCTGTTGTGGCCATTGATCTAATTTCATCTATGATTTAGATTAAAAGTTTGGTTTATGGCTTTTAAATACAATTTTTAAACGGCTAAAAGACAAAAAAAGGATATTTTGGGCATGCTAGTTGTTGGTTCTCTCTCTTTAGTAGTCTAGGTAGCCATTAAATCAAACTCAAAATTCATATATCATCACAATTTTCTTTCTTCTCACATTAAAAAAAATTTTAGATAGAATAAATTTATTATATTCTCTCTGTTTTAATCTCTGCATCCATCGTTGACTTTTGTTTTCATATATTTCCATATTTATTTTACCAATTTATATATTTACATATAGTTTTTACTTTTTTAAATAATTTTAAATTTACATATTAACATACTTTTTCTTTACATATTTATATATTTTTTCATATATTGTTTTTTCATATTAACATATGTTTTTTTGGTTTTTACATATTTATGTTTATTTTAACATATTGTTTTTACATATTAACGTACTAGGATATAGCCTGTGTGATACACGAGTGATAAAACAAAATGGAAGCTTAGGAGTCTATACCAATTAAGAAAAATAGAAGGCTAATATCAATTTATCCTAGTTAAGTTGGTAAGTCACAAACATTTAAAAAGTAAGGTAGTGAGTTTAATTCCCACCAACATATTTTTTATTTTATTATTAATGAAAGGGAAATTGCAAAAATGGAAACGTGTACACTTGACATCATATGTGGAGGGTCTAATTAAATGACATGTGAAAAATTATGTTGCTTTAATATATAGGTAGAGGTAGATTTTTTTTGTTTTAACATATTTACGTATTTATATGTTTTTTAACATATTGTTTTTACTATTAACATATTGTTTTTGTTTTTACATATTTATACATTTTTTAACGTATTGTTTTAATATATTAACATTTTTTTTGTTTTACATATTTATATATTTTTTCCATATGGTGTTACATAAACTGTTTTATGAAAATAGTTATGGTTGCAATTTATATTCTTATTCTACCAAGTGACATTGTGACAATGACAAAATGTTATAAATTAATTATTTTGAAAAGTATCCTGGTTTGTAAAGATCGAAGAAAATCAAATAAATATTAAAAGTATTATACTAATTCAAATTTAATAACAAATAAATAGGAAGAAAACAGATGATGTGAAAGCTATTATTCTTTTAAGGGAGAATAGTGAGATGTGAAAAAGACTATAACGTCATTCTATTCACTTTTCATAAAATGTAAAAAATGGGTATGTGGCTTAACTTGAGCCATTCATTGAGTTTTTAAGGTTTTTTCAAGTGGAGTGGATTTTCAAACTATACATGTCCTATATATATATATATATATATATATAGGAGAGAGATATTTTGAGAACCATGTTGAGTTTTAAGAACTTAAGAATTCAATTCTTAGCCACACATTTTATTAAATGGATTGGATGGTGTAGTTGAGATTAAATTTGACTAAAAAGTCAAAGTATGAGAGAGAATAAAGTTGTAAGTGATTACACTAATTTTTACATCCGTTACACATGTGTAATAAGTCGACTCGGCGAGTAAAAAATTCTGTAATTTTTTTACGTGTATGTAACTTACATATATTACGCATGTGTAAAAAAAAATTCAAAAAGAAAATTATTACACTGAGTTCTTTCGAGTTCTTAAAACTCAAAGGGGTTCTCATTTGAAATCTCCCCTATATATATATATAGGAAAAGTTAACATACAAATGAAATATACAAGTAGTAATTATGTAATAACATTATAGGGTAATATGTAATTACTTTATGATGTAATTACATTAATTACTTTACTTAATTCTCACAATTAACATGTTAATTTCATTTGTTTTTGATTCAAACACTATATATGTGTGTGTGTGTGTGTTTTATCCAAGTGATAGTTAACTCATAGAGTAACTATTTATGAAATAGGAAATATACTAGGTTATTGGCATGTGTATGACACGAATGGAAACATAGACAACGTTAATTAAACACAGGCACATATGTGTATGTGTGTGTTTATATTTTAGTAAATGTAATAATAATTTGTGTAAAAGCAATTATTGGTGCTACATGAGGGAAAATGTAAGAATCGTAAATAAAGATATATATAAAGATGTATACAAGTTGCAAGATTATTGTTACTTCATTTAAAATATGGATAATTTGTAGAATATGATTTTAGGAGGAACCAATTTTTGATTTGTATAATTGAAATGTATTAGAATAATGAAAATAATCACGGGACAAAGCATGAAACAACAAAGATTATGCATATACTTATTAGCAATGATTTTTGTATTTTTCATTTCACCAGGTAATACTATATATTAGCAATCAAACTAAGCATGGTAACATGAACAAATGTTAAGTTTAAATAACCTTTAAACCGTCCTTAACATATAAGAGCATTCCTAATGGATTCTCTAAATTATGTGAGGATGTTCTCTACTTTTTAGAGATGGTTAAAAGTGGTTGTGAGAGAAGAGAGAAAATGTTACTGTTCATGGTTAAATTTGGAGAAACACACTGTTCATCTCTATAATTTTCTAATATTTTTGAAAGTAGTTGTGAGTGAATGAGAGAGAAAAGGTAATGATAAAAGTATAAAAAAAGTATTATTTAATTAAAAATGAGAGAAAATATGATGTTTTTAGTGTAATTATAGAGATTGAGATGGAGAATTAATTGAGAATGCTCTAAACGACCATCATAACATTAACGCACCTTAACATATCAAATAACCATCATAACACTACTAAAACTTAAATAACCACAACAAACTTCCACAAGAATTTTTTTCAAACCTCTGCACAAAATCCATTGGCATGAATCTTAAAGAGACCCAGTTCATCATAAATTGTTTGATACCGTACATGTAGATCAAAAACATGATTTTTTATAGTAAAATATAAATATTTCATTTACACATAAATTTCGATTCAAAAAATCCGATCACATATCCAATCATCATTGAGATCTTGCTCAAAATCATCATACCTTAAATTAGTGAAAACATGAATATTCAAGAATAACTAACTGAGATTCCATTCTTCTTAAAAATGAGTCTTGATGAGAAGGTTTTTGGGTTTAAGATATTAAAAAAGGATAGTGAAGATGGTAGTTTATATAATAAAGAAAATAGTGTTTTTTAATTGTACCGTTGGTTAACGGTTATATTTCAAAATTCGTGCCAACGTAACATTATGTAGGAAACGCCTCACCAAAAAAATTGGCCGAAAATGCATTGGGGGGGGGGGGGGGGTTGTGCCCCTGGCATTTTGGCTCAAAACGACGGCCTTCAAGCCATGATTACGCATGATTTTAAAGTATTTAATATTTTATAAAATATTCTTGATGAGATGTTAGATGGGTTTTCATGGAATACAAGATAGAATGACGCTTTGTATATGTGACGGTATTAATATTATTGGTCATCTTTTATATGTTCAGGTTATTGTATAAATGGAGACAAAAATAAAAAAGATGAGAAGCATTTGCAGTAAAAAAACCTCTTGAAAAAGTAATAAAAAGTTAATAAAAAAATCATAACTCGAAACTTAATAAGAAAAAAACGAAAAACGTAAAGCACAAAATGTTTCCACGGCCTCGTTCAAAAAAAAAAAAAAACTCAAAAAAGACAACAATGTTTAGGAAAAAAGATCATTGTGTCTTTTTATTTATCATTATGTATTTTGTTTATTTTCGTTATTAATTATGTCTTTTTTACTTGGCATTGTGTCGTTTTTTTTCTTGGTATTATGTTATATTACTCAACATTGTGTTATATTTGGTTTGACATTTTGTTATATTTTACGACATATTGTGTCTTTTTTATTTATCATTGTGTTTGTTTATTTTCGTCATTGTGTCTTTTTTTCTCGGCATTGTGTCTTTTCGGCATTTTTTTTGGAACAGGAATGACGAGGGAAACATTTTGGCTTTTTAAATTTTTTTTTTTATTTATATTTTGAGTTATGATTTTTTTATTATTCTTTTTTGAATTTTTTTAAGAATTTTTGTGTAGCTACAAACCCTTCTTACATTTCTCATTTTTGTCTCTTCTTGGATTTTATTTTTTCTTTATTTTATAATACGTTTATATGTGAATAGTTAGAATAACTAAAATCTTACGGGATATTGTGTGGATGTAAAGTAGCTCTGATTGATCATATTTTTGTCTCTCCTTGGATTTTATTTTTCTCTTATTTTATAATACATTTATATGTGAATAGTTAGAATAACTAAAATCTTACGGGATATTGCGTGGATGTAAAGCAGCTCTGATTGATCATATTATAAAATGTAACTACTTTAAGTTTTCTGAATATTATTTACACATTGAAAAAGAAAGTTATCAACAATGCATATTATAAATGTTAAATCAACATGGAATCAATATTTAGCGCAGCCATCGGATTCCATTTTTGGACTAGCATGGATATATTTTATTAAAGGCGTTTGGTTATAAGTTTAAAATTTATTTATCTATATCAATGTTTACCAATAAAGTTTATGTGTTATTCTTTAGTTGCTCATCATCCTTCCTCAAGCTATCAAATTGTTTGATTTGTGATTTGAGGGTCTTCATGTGTTTGATCTGAATTCATGGGTATGGTCTTCATATTTATTTGTGAAACGCTTTCATAATCAAATAATAATTTCCGGGGTCATGTGTCTCACCAAACCCGGAGAGCCCCTACATGGGTTATAGTATCTCATTTCTTTGTGTAACTCTTTCATCATCAAACCCGAATTTAATTTCTCCCCTCCACATAATATTCTCTGTCGCTGGTCCATCCTCTCTATCACCAGTGAACTTCCGATTACCACCCATCATCGTCGGCCTTCCCTCTCATACATCAACCTCCCCTTTTTCATAAAACAAATATTTTTGTTCGTGTTTGTTTGTTTAAAGAAATCAACATATTCATGCTCGTTTATGTTCGTTCGTTAAAATTCGAAAAAACCTACATATCTCAATTGAAAGAGCCTAACATTAAAAAAATATAATAAACGTAAATACATAATAAACTACTATATACGTATTAAATCAAAATAAAACAACATTAAAAAATAAAACAAATCATTACAAAACATAAAGTAGCAAAACGATAAACAAAAACTTAAATAAACCACCGTAACTTGAGAAACTCAAACTAGTATAATTACATATGCATCCAATTTTAATTAACTATAATGCAGCAATTAAGTTTTTCTATTAATATTCTAGACGACAAACCAAAAATAAGTCTTATCTGGTCAAATATAATTTTTAGGTCGTTCTTGTTTGAATCTCTATTTATATATTTATATATCCAAACTATATGTTGGGATGTGTTTTTATGTTTGATTTTGACTAGTCTGTCCGATTGATCTATATTCAACAGTAAAAGTCATTTCTTTATATTCATATACTGATTTATTTTTCTTTTCTGAATGGCAGGTGTGGAGGTTGATGAAGATGAGTTGCTAGCGTTGATGGCTTGGATTTGGTTGAGTAAGTTCGGGATAATTGCAGCCGTTTCCTTAGCGATGTGAACGGTCATACAGCGGTCTAAAGTTCCGGTTGAACGATGGGGATGACAGCAAAGAAGAGACATTATACAAGACATGAGAATACGAAAGAAAAATAGCGAGTTATATGGAGTATTTGTGAAAACATGAGGGGGTAAAATTTTAATTAAATCTTTTAGCATCAAAATCAAACTTTTAGACTAAATTGGTGATATTTAATTTTTGAATTTGAAATCCTTGTGTAACAAAATAGGAAATTTACTAAAACCACATGATTTGAGATTAAATTTTTGATATGGGATTTTCATGAATCAACACGGTTTTCCATACACTTAAATAATTCCAAAAATAAACGAAATATAATTCATCTTTCACAAAATCACAAAATCAAAAAATCGATAATAGAATTTGAAATGGATAGTTGAGATATCCATATATCACCATGGGTTTTCATATCTTAACAAAATTAATAAAAATAACATGAGGAGTTGAAACATCAATGAATCACCAAAATAGTCGAACACATAAATCCAAAAATTTAGATGGGAAGCCGAAGCTTCCATGAATTATCATGGATTTTCGCGCTTCAACAAAATAAAACGTAAGCTCTATAGGTAGATAGTTGGAGTATCCATGAATCACCATTAATTCAATATTGAAATAATAAACTTGACTTAAGCGAGGTGACGAAAACAAACTTGAGGAAATAACCCTAAAACAAAATAATAGCAAATTAATTAAAATCATAAAACTTGACAAAACAAACCAAGAATTTGGGGGGTTTTGAATAATAATTAAAAAAAAGTATGTTTAGGCGAGTGCTGGGTCCGATTATCGATATGAGATCGGATTCAAAACCGACATAAACAAAATATGAGAAATAATATGAGATGAAGAAAAGTCAGAAGTCAATTGCATCATAATGTTAAATAAATGAAAATTCCCAATCATTAAAGAAACATAAACCCTAAAATGATTTTAATCCAATTGGATGTCTAAATCCCTCAGATCATCAAAATTGAATGAGGGGTTTTGATATAACGATGATTTGGAACATAAAACATGTACAAACTTACCTGAAATTTTAGTTGAAACTAGGAGAATTGAAGAACTTGAATAAAGTTGGCCTTTAAAATTCAAGTTATGAAGAACACTAAAATAATTGAAGAATTCGTGATGTGAGAGTGAATTGAAGGTGAGGAATAATGAAGCAGAAGCTAAGGGTCGTTTATATAGGATAGACAAGTTTGGAGAACAAGTTGGATAGCGTGAGGGGGAAGACCATAACTCGCGTAGCGGAAGGGAGCACAGAACTCATAATTTGAAATTCTGACAATTTTGACCAATGGTCTTTGATTAAATGCAATAACGACATAAATTGCATGAAATTGAGTCTGTGAAATATTCCAAAAACATAGACGAACATAACTTGATGATAAGTTAACGCATCGGATATGAATAATAGCCATTTAACAAAAATTAGAAAATCTAAAAATTTAAACAGATCAGGTTTTCAGGTTCGAAAATTAACAAATGCTACACCCAAGACCTCCCACTCCTGAACCCTTGTGTTTAAAAGGTTTACATTTGTCAATGGACCATCACTTCATTGGTATAGTGATTTGTTTTCTTCCTTTGAAAGGACAATTTAAAACAAAACAGATCTTTAATATTGATTTGCTTGCGTAAAAATATACAATTAAATCTCTATAAACGTTTTCACCTTAATTAGAATGATGTTTAAGCTGACTGTTGTGTTGCCACAAAAGCTAAACAATAAAGAACACATAATTTTTATGGTTAAGTAACAAGATATAATGATTTTGAGTTTACTATTTGATTCATAATCAAAAATAAATTTATCAAGAATGCATACTATAAATTGAATTACAAAATTTGGTATCAATGTTTAAAGCAACCCTCAGATTCCATTTTTGGACAAGCATGGGTTTTGTTTATTTAAGGGAATAAGGGTATGATTATTATAAGTCTATAACTAATGCTGTAATTAACCGTCCTTACATGTACTATTAGGAGGGTAAGTGGTAAGCAGGTCTCACAACCAAATATCAAAACCATTACTAGCTATTGAGCAATATAATGGATGTAGAGAAAGTCTTCCACATGAACGGTGGGCTTGATGAACATAGCTATGCCCAGAATTCACATCTTCAGGTTAAACATTAGTTCTTTGCATATTTATTTAGTTGCTAGTATTTATGTTTACGTAATCATATTTCATTTGTGTAGAAAAAGGCTTCAGATAGGGTGAAACACATAACACTCAAAAGCCTTGAAGAAGCCTACGTCTCCCTAACACCAGAAAGCTTAGGCATCGCCGATCTTGGCTGCTCGTGTGGCCAAAACACTTTATCAACCATACGAGAAATGGTGGAAGTTATCGACAAAACCACCTCAAACATCTCACCACCCGAGTATCGCGTCTACCTTAATGATCTTCCAACCAATGACTTCAATGCCCTCTTCAAGATCTTGCCAGATTTTTACAAAGAACTACATGCCGAGAGGCGCCATCGGTGCCAAAAGCACGAATCAAACGTATTCATCGCTGGCTGTCCAGGCACTTTTTATGGTAGATTGTTTCCAGACAATTGTCTGCACTTCATTTACTCCTCTAACAGTTTGCATTGGCTCTCTAGGGTAAGTGAAGTATTCTCTACGTATTTGGGTGTATATGTAGTATGATGAAAGAATATTATAAGATAAATGGGTTTTAGTTTTGTAAAAGGGTTCGAGTTTGTTTCTGGTCGTTTCAAGTCGAACCTTATAACACATTTGGCTAAACGGGTTGACTGACCTGACCAATTCACAAGTCGGCCTATTTAATGTTTCTATATTTTAAAATTTTGTTTTTTGTTTTTGTCACAACTTAGAATCATTGAATAGTTCAGCCAAAATATAAAAACTAAAAGGGAACAGGTACTCAAGTACTCAACCTTTATATTTTATAAACGTATTTTTATATGCATTTAAAGTTTTCTACTTTAAAAGAGTAACATTATGGCAAGGTATGAATAATATTGTACTTGTTTAGATTCCTCCGGGACTTTATGACAAGGCAGGCAGATCGATTAACAAAGGTAGCCTTTACATCTCCAAATCGAGCTTGTTGCAAGTCACCAAGGCATATTCCGATCAATTCCAAGAAGATTTTTCATTGTTTCTGCAATCACGATCAAAAGAGCTTCTGTCCGGAGGCCGGATCGTACTTATTTTGTTAGGAAGTAGAGATCGAAGCCATGTTGATAGGGGCAACTCATTCCTTTGGGAACTTCTTTCACGATCATTTGCCACGTTAGTCTCTAAGGTACGTAAGCTAGGTTCATAAAAATGGCCAACTATTACCGATGAATCGAGCTCTTGAGATGCTTGTAGACAATTATCTAGAACTAATTACGTTGTATATTAGATTTTTTAATTTGGTTTATATATTTTGGTTCACTAGGGAGAAGTCAAGCAGGAAAAGGTTGACGAGTACGATACCCACTTTTATGCACCCTCCAGAGATGAATTAGAGGATGAAATAAATAAAGAAAAGTCTTTCAAAATTGATCGGTTTGAAATGTTTGAAAATGAACGCTACTCAGGTCCTTATATGAGTCATGGGACCGCAGTGGCGAGGGCCATTCGAGCAATCCAAGAGTCGATGATTTCTAAACACTTTGGTGAAGAAATCCTTGACAAGCTGTTTGAGTATTATGGAAATTTTATAAATGAAGAGATGGATAAAGAAGAGATCAAGCCTGTAAATTTTATTATTGTTCTTAAGAAAATACGATTTCAAAGAGTTGTTGGTATTATTGTAAGTGTGTTTGTTTAGAAGTAATAACTTGCATTATTTCACGTTAAATGCATAAATTGTTGTGCTTTGGTTATAAGTTCAAATCTGGGTTTAAGTTTAATTTATTGAGCAATGTTAAAATACAAAGGAAAAAAAAAAGAGAAATGAGAAGAATAAAAATGAAAAGAATGAGAATGAATTTAATTTATTGATTATAGATTTGAATGACAAAAGTTAATTTAAAATGGAAAAATTGATGGGAAATACATAAAGGTAATAATCCATTTTTGTTGAATTTCTCTCTCCACATACAATATACATGTCAATTCCCTCGTCATTTTAAAACGTTTATAACCTTTTCAAATAACATTTAAAAAAAATCACCACAATAACAAACGTTTTTATATCTTTAATATGAGTATCGTATTGTTATATGAAAAAAATAGTGGGTTTTTATATATTTTGTTATTGGTTGTACATTGTATTTTTTAATCAGATTTTTCTATGCATTGTGTTATAGATTTTAGTTATTGTGTTTTTCAATTGGTATTAATATTTATAACAATTAAAATAAATATTACGTCATTGTGTCTTTATGCTCATTATTTATCTTTCTACTTATCATTTTGTTTTAATAATATGCAATACGTTCATTGTCTATTGTTCGGGATTGACATGCGGCATTCACTTAATTTGAGAAAAAGAGTAGTATGTTCATATCATTGTGTAATATGTAGTTTTCATTGTATTTTACGTTTTATGTTACTTTGTAGTATATATTCATCATTATGTTTTATGTATTGGATAATTTGTTGTATTTTATCATTGTATTTACATATTTTACACAACGCTATTATTAATATTAAAAAAAACACAATGTTGAAGATACCATGACAAAAAAAAACAAAAACACGCGCGGGCACACACACAATGACGAAACAGACATAATGAGATAATTTTTATTTTAATTTTTATATAACAAATTAATACTCATATTAAAGATAAAAAAACACTTGTTATTATGGTAATTTTTTTATAAAAGAAATATATCACATGAAAAAGTTATAGAAATTTAAAAAAGATGGAGGAATTGACATGTGACTTATATATGAAAAGAGAAAATATGTAGTGTTACTTTTATACCATTTTCTCTTTATTCCCCAATTGACACATCTAGTTAATTATATCTTCTCACACTTCGTCATTTTTGTTGGTTGTTCTAGAATAACTCAACCCCTAATCTATTTATGCAACATCATTCCCAATAGCTTCTCTATTGTCATCTCTATAATTACAAAAAAAATAACTATCTTTAATTTCTCTCTCATATTCAATTAAATAATATTTTTTATACTTTTGTCGTTACTTTTTTTTATCTTCTCCACTCACAGTCACTTCAGCAAATATTAAAAACTTAGAGCATTCCCAACTGCTTCCCTATCTATATAATTGCATTATAAATCACTACATTTTCTCTGTCATATAAAATTAAATAATATTTTTTTTACATCTTTATCGTTACATTTCTCTCTTTTCCACTCACAACCATTTTCAAATAGATTAAAAAATAAATAGAGGGTGAACAGCGTTCCTCCAAATTTACTCATCTGTTTAAAATTTTCTCACTCTTTTACTCACAACCACTTACAACCCTTCAAAAAAAATTAGAGATTTGTCTCACAATCGTTATAAAGGAGCTATTGTGAATGCTCTTAGAGGGGAAGAGGCACTAGTATGGGTAAGGTTTATGGGTTTTTTACCACATGACAAACCCACCCCTAACTATGTGGGTAGTTTGCCAAATTACAATTTGTGGCAAAGGTTTACCATGAAACATATAACCGTTGGAGATTTTTAAAGAAATTAAAACACCCATTAATACTCAATTTATTACATATAAATACCACTAACTCTTCACCATTTTTATTCACTCAAACATTTCATCATTTTTATTCACTAAACTTTCACCATTTCTATTCACTCAAACCCCAATGGCAAAATTCTCAAACGATGATCTCGGGTGACAACCTAGATGCGTACACCCTAATCGTCATATATTATTTTTCCGGTTTTCAATTATAATTATGTAATAATTTTAATTTTATTTAAATTAATTGTTTTATTTAATTTAATTTTTAACAAAAAACAAAAAAAGTTTTAGGGTACTCGTGGGTAGGTGTTTCTAGTTACTTTTGGGTTTGTGGGTACTTAAGGGTAGAAATGAAATAACGGTGTATGATTGGTCAGTACATGGGTAATACCCATGAGTGTCCCTTCCTCTCTTATAAAGTATGAATAGTATATCTTCAAATTTGCTCATGAACTATAGCATTTTCTTTATCTTCCACTAGCAATCACTAATAACTACACTTTAAAAAATGGAGCACACGCTCACATATATTATAGATTATATGTTGTGAGAGCATTCTCATCCCACCTTCTATCCCTAAACCAAAAATTATACTAAAACTCACTATATTTTCTCTCTCTATTTCAATTAAATAAACTTTTTATAACTTTTATCATTACCATTTTTCTTTCCTTCACTCATAACCACTTTCAAAATATATTAAAAAATTATAGGAGGGTGAACAGTAGCTTTTCAAATATACAGAAAAATCACTATTTTTTCTAAAATATAAAAACTTTTCACTCACAACACCTTGAATCACTCTCAAAATTATAAAAACACCCCTCACATTAAATAAGGGTTTAGATGAGACTGCTATAAATGTTAAGAGGTCTATGTTTTTTTATTTTATAACATGTTTGGCATCAAAAACTAACTTATGTTTAGGGCAAGGTCACTCAAGGTACCCCATTTTCACAAATCTCATAATGTCATGCCATTACCTCATATAATACCCTAAAACCACTTACACAATATGCAACACTCAACTCAACCATCCAACTCAACTCAAGGTACTAGTCCATTAAATGTGGTACCTAAAATTGAGAAAAAAGTGACGGCGCAATGTTGGTTTTTCGGATACTCAATGAAATCATGAAAGAAGTGGATACAGATAAGATATGTTATTTGAGTCCCACTCACTTTTCACCAGAATTGATTCATTCATAACAGTTTGTTGACTTTGATAGTTGGTTAAACATTGTTGTTAGGATGTCATATTAGTTTCAAGGAATTTGTGGCGATGATGAAAGCAGGAATGTATTGGATTCGAGACAGAAAATCAACCAACAGTCTGGCTATATATGAACATGCTTTTGCAAAATTTCTAGCTCATTTGTCTTCTAACTTACAAGTTGTTGGTTGTTTAACTAATGATATGTATTGTGTTACTATATATGGACAAGTTGTTGGTTGTGGCAATTATATCTATATATGTACTTATTGCTTTCAGCAATAAACAAACGACACCATAAAGCACCCTGCCCAAACATGCGGGACCGGCAACTAGTTATATTTATTTTTTTGTTTAGAAGAAGCCTGTACATGCTACTCAAATGTTGTGCACGAAATTGAATAAAAACATTAAACTGCCCTTTGACTTAACAAAATTTTTGGATGCGGTTAGCGAATTTAATGGAAATAGTAAGACATGTAAAATGTCAATGTTCAGATGAAACTGGCAATTGCTACCATGACGATTTTAAGAGTTTACTCTATAATAACTTTAACAAAGTTGTGACAAACCTAGGATGAAGTGTAATAGTGTTTAGGACTAACTGAACTATCCAAACTGAAAACGAATGATTTTCACCTATTGAAGCTCTGGATCATCTCCAATGATATGATGACTCATGACATTTTACCGGTAACTTACAACGATAACTATGCGTTAAGTTACAATAGAATAATTATTGAACCTTCAAAAGGTTGGTTTTCATGGAATGCATGACAGAAATGTAAATTGTGCATCATATAATACATGTTACAATCCAATAAATTGTGGTTTCCCATGTTTATCTCATGACAAACAAGCAAGCAAACACCAAACTAGCAAGCATACCCAGTAATAACATATAACTTAAAAATTGAGAACGTATAAAAGATATAACGGAAAAACAAGTTGCAAGGACATTAATGGGTAGTTATTGTACATAATACAAATTGTCACTCATACAATGTGATGTTTGACAACCTTGGTGTCGGGATTGCCACGAGAGCGACCTTCTTCTTCAACACGATCCCAAACTTTTCGGATAGATCATGTTTTTTTCCATCTTCCAATTCCCAATCAAAAGAGTGAATTATAGATCCAAGCAAAACCATAAACATCCGCTCCGCCATGGCGGTCCCTACACACATCCTCCGCCCAGACCCAAAAGGGAAATAAGTAAAGTTATTGCTAGTATAATCCCACTTCCCATCCAAGAACCTTTCAGGTCGAAATTCCAACGGAGTTTCCCAAATGGCAGGGTCTCTATGAATTGACCAGGCATTCACAAACACCCGAGCGCCTTTGGGGACCGTGTAGCCACCTATCAAGCATGACTCACTCGGACAATGGGGGACCAAAAGTGGAAGCGCTGGGTGCAACCGAAGAGTTTCTTTCATGATGGCGTATAGGTAGGGTAGTTTGCTGATGTGGGATTCTTGAACCACATTGTCTTTCCCTACCATCGTGTCCAATTCTTCTTGTGCTTTTTCAGGATTTCGGGTTGGTTCATCATCTCGGCCAAGGCAAACTCGACTGTATTCGATGTCGTATCAGTCCCACCAACTACCATATCCTGAAAAGTTGAGTATATAACTATATAAGAAATTATAATTTCAAGAACCAAACATTGTATTGTATTTGATATTGTTTTACCATAAGCAATGATTTAAGATGAACCATGGCGAAAGGTGGATTGGAATCTCCACCATCTTTAAGCTCCAACAAAAACTGCAAAAAATCCTTGTTTCCATGACCACCCATTTTCCTCCTTTGATCAATCATTGTCTCAAAGATCACATCTAATCTCTTGGCCAACACTTTCATATTCTTTACAATTCCTTGTAGATCAAACCGAGCCAAACCCGGATACAAGTCCGACAAGTTCGGCGTCGCCAAGTATCCACTCATCTCACCTATCAATTGCCTAAACTCTGCTCCTAGTCTCTCCCTATCCTCAGCTTTCACCGTACCACCCCACATCATACCCGTAATCACATTCAACACGGTTAAAAACATTTGTTCCCCAACGTTAACCGGCAACCCGACATTATTGTACAAGTATTTCACAGTGTTTCTAACCTCTTTCCTTCGGAGAGCGTAAACAGAATCCAAAACTTGGCTGCCAAGCATTTCACGAACGCAAATCTTTCTCAACATCCGCAATTGATCGCCATATTGGCTTGAAACGATGTCGTTGCCACCATATGTTCCCACTTTCCCAGCAATGGGAACATCTCGGTTAGCAAAGACGGCATCGTTCAGTTTCAGCACCTCACGGGCGAGTTCTGGAGAGGTGATGAGAATGCCCACCTTTTTACCGAACCAAAGCCTCGATATCGGGCCGTATGTTTTAGCCACGGTCGCAAAGTGGAAATGGAGTTCGGGATCAAGAGATAGGAGGTTTCCGAGGAGCGGTAGAGGCCGTGGGCCTGGCGGCAGTGGCGGGCGGGGTTCCTTTGATGTTAACATGATCCATAGAAGCCAGAATATGGATATCAGAGAGGTGATTATGAGAATGTTGGTTGCAACCTCTATGTCAGATACGGCGGCCAAGACTACTTGTGACATCTCTGTGTGTGAGATTGAAAATTGAAATTTGATGAGGCAAATACATTGGTTATAATGCTAGTTAAATTGCTAGTGAGTCCAAAGAGGGAATCCTTTGACTTGTTAACAACAAGATGCTTGATTCACATAATACAATTTTCGTTATTCTTTCTGCTAACTAACCACGTATGTCCAAATAATCACCTTGTATTTTCATGTCACCCTTTCGCAAACAATTTCAATATTATATTTAAACTATAATACTAAGAAAAATAGTCATTTTGACCGTCCAGATTTCAAGACTAACCCTTCTTTATTCAAAATACCTAATCTGGCCATCCAAAACCGTAGGCCCGACGGTTCTTCACCTGCCATCCATCTAACCCTAGAAGCCACAGGTTCCATTCATTTGTCCTCAAAATCGTTCAGTCCAACTGATCTTCTACAAAGCAGACGAAACATATGGACTTTCAAGAACAGTCAGGTCGACTGTGCGAATCCCTGTTATACCTGATAAAAATACACGTGTAATTATTATTGTGGGATTCTATTATTTATTTATTAATAATTAGTAAAAAAATCAACAGTTTTATACGTTTTTAGTGTAGCATTATATGAATGCATATTTAAAATGAGAAGTTTTATTATTTTTTTTAACAAAAAAAAACTAATGGTTCGTTATATATTTAGATGTCATTGTTATTTAGATTTTATACATTTAAAAAGCCATATTATAATGGTATAATTGTTGCTATATACATATAAATGTAACTCTCCAAAGTATCTTTAATCTTAAATATATATACACGAAACATTTAAAAGCTTTCTGGTTGCTCCTCACCTCCTCTAAGCCATCAGATTGCTTTATTTGTAAATGGAGGCTTATCATCCATTTGACCCGAATTCACGAGTATTGGTTTCACCAAACCCAAATAGCCTTAAACGGGTTATAACATCTCTTTAATTTAAAAATTAATCTCACCAAATATTTGATATAAAATCCTATAAAATATAAATATACTAAAATTAATATCCGATTTAAAAAAAGATATTATTATAATTAAGAAACAATTTAAGTAAAAAAAAGTAGGTCATGGGTCTCACCAACCCATATAGCTTTTAAACCGGGTTATAACATCTCATTTATTTGTGAAACCGTTCATCATCAAACCCTAAGTATATTATTAACTTCCTTCCAATAAATAAAATTCAAATTCAAATAAATATATAAATATTATAAACGAATAATGTAAAAACAACCTCCGTAATCCGAGAATAAATCTTATATATATACAAACAAAAACTTTAAAAGCTCTCTGGTCGCTTCACATCTCCTCTCAAGCCACCAGATTGTTTTATTTATAAATAGAGGCTTCTAATACATTTTACCCGATTTCACGAGTATGGGTCTCACTAAACCCAGATAACTTTTAAACCGGGTTATGGCATCTCATTTATATGTGAAATCATTTCATAACCAAATCCTTAAGTATATTATTAACTTTCTTACAATAATAAAACTAAAATTCAAAAAAATATATAAATTTTAGAAACCAATGATATAAAACAACTCCGTAATAGAGATAAAAGCTATTCGAAACCAAAATTTTGTGCTGATTAGGAATACATAATTTATAGGATGCCAATCAATACAATGCACGAAATAAAAATTATATAACAAAAATATAAAATTCAATAATATTGCATAAGCAACATTGCATCATCACTTCAGACATTATGCTATTTAAAAAAGAAAAAAAAACTACGTAAAGCATCATACAATAATATTACATGTCAAATTTATATTGGAGTCTTTCTTACACGTTTGGATTTGATTAAATTTTGTCCGTACGTAGATAAAAAAAAAGCATGTAAAAATGGTGTATTTCTCGTCGATTACCTTGAGTGTTGTTGATGTTCAAGGCTTGGAATGCCTAGTTCAAATTTGTAGGTTCATGCCCTTTGAAATAGGCTTGTGCCTTGTTGTTATTGGGCTGCCCGTTTGAAGAGGATCCACTGGGCTAACTTTTGGCCCATGACGGTTGGGCCCAACCTTGTTGAGCCGGGTATGCATGTGGGTGGTACTGGTAGCATGCGGTAGGCATGTTCAAAACGGTTTGGGACTAGGAACCGGAACCGGTTCCTAACCGGTTCCTATATTCAAAACCCCATTTTAAACCGGTTCCAGGCTCGAACAGGTTAGGGAACCGAACCGGTTCTCCCACCCTCAGACCCCTAACCTATCTAACCGGTTCTTACCGGTTCCTAACTAGGTTCCTGTACCGTAACCGGTTCCAACCGGTTACAGTGTAACTCGATCATACGATCTTGAACTCGATCAATTTGGTATGTAAATATTCCGCCATCACTATCCATTTGCGTTTGTTGCGAATCGACGTTCTTTTTCAACGCCTTGCAATACGGTTTTTCGATGTGTTTCTTCAAATTTGAATTCGAAAGTGGGTTTAAATAAATCCCACAAAACTTGCACCGAGCCTTCAATGAATGGTCACTCAATTCAACCAAATTCCAATTGCACCAAATCTCTTGATTACGATTATGAGGTACAATACGAACGAAACTTGGTTCGGCGTTGGAACTTTGACCAACCGATGATTGTGAGGCAGCCATAACAACAAATATGAATATAGAAGAAGAGAAAACAAGAGATTAGAGAACTCAAAACGTTGTAATAGCGTTTTTTTGTATTTTTTTGCGTTCGGGTCTGCGTTTTGAGTGTTGTGATGAACCCATGACACCAAATACCTATTTATACTAGTAGTGGGGTGCTTGGGGGAGCCAAAAAATGGCTATTTTTGACCCCAACGGTCAAAAAAACGGCCAAAAAAAACGATTTCCAACAGCTATATTCGATCCAACGGCTAGAACCGGTTAGGAACCGGTTCCGGATGGTTCGGTTCCAGAACCGGTTCCGGTTCCTACCCGCCCCCACTCAGAAAAATCTCTTGATTACGATTATGAGGTACAATACGAACGAAACTTGGTTCGACGTTGGAACCTTGACCAACCGATGATTGTGAGGCAGCCATAACAACAAATATGAATATAGAAGAAGAGAAAACAAGAGATTAGAGAACTCAAAACGTTGTAATAGCGTTTTTTTGTATTTTTTTGCGTTCGGGTCTGCGTTTTGAGTGTTGTGATGAACCCATGACACCAAATACATATTTATACTAGTAGTGGGGTGCTTGGGAGAGCCAAAAAACGGCTATTTTTGACCTATCGGTCAAAAAACGGCCAAAAAAAAACGATTTCCAACGGCTATATTCGATCCAACGGCTAGAACCGGTTAGGAACCGGTTCCGGATGGTTCGGTTCCAGAACCGGTTCCGGTTCCTACCCGCCCCCACTCAGAAATGCAAGAACCGGTCACAGATCATCGGGTTGAATCAGATAGGGTCCGGTTCCTACAAAAAACGGGTAGGAACCGGTTCGGGTCCGGTTCGGGTCCACTGGTTCGGTTCTAGGAACCGGTTTCGTTGAACATCTCTAGCATGCGGCAATAGTTAGGCTGTGAATTTCTTGCATGCAAACCTTGATATCACACCCCATGCTTGACCCTTTCAACCCACTCTATATATACACTCCTATCCCCTTCATTAATCCTTGCTCATTCATCTCTTTCTCTTCTAATTCTCAAGCATTCAAATGTGTTCTTCATATTTTTTTTTTTGACAGTTTGACTTTCCAAAGTCAAACTGACCATAGTCTTACATTATAATCAACTTGTTAACACTTATTTATACTTGAAGATTGTTATACAACATATATATAATAACACCCTTTGTACCTTCGGTGGGCATTTCTCCGGTCTCGGTCGGTTAAGTGTCCGACCCATAAGACAAAGCTACATGGAGGACTCGTAGTAGTCCTTGATTATATATATTTTCCGCATCTAACTATCAAACTAGTTATACTTGTTTAACTTCTGCTCATCTTAGTTTTATTTTACATTTTGAGTTCCATGGTTATGGGTTTGTAGAGACTAGCCTCGGTTATTCCGTAAATAGCTCCAAACCGGAAGCCGAACTCTTGTTTACTAGTTTGTTTAAATAGTTGTATAAACATGTTTTATGTAAGATTTGAGTTTCTAAAATCATTTTAATTAGTTCCATGGTTATGGGTTTGTAGAATCTAACCTCGATCTTATCCCGAAACAAGATCCGAACCGAAAACCGAACTTTCGTTTAAAGACTTTGTTGTTGACTTTTTGTATGTAAAACTTTAGTATTATTATTTATAAATTATTTTACAAGTTCTATGATGTTTGGAGATGTGGTAACCATTCTTGGCCTTATTCCAAGATAAAAAAACGAACCAAACCGAACTAAACCAAGTTTACTCGCTTAAGACACACAAGTGTGTTTTTAACCATTAAAGCTTATATATTTCTTTAAAAATACTTTATAAACTGATTTTAATTATTTTCACAAAGTACACGGAATGTTGAATCCAACTTGATCTTATAACAAAATTTTGACCAACTAAACCGAACACTCGATTAACGGACGTTGTTAGTTCTAAAACAATAGAACTACATACTTGGTTAAGTCTCTTTAAGATTTATTGAGTTATCTCATACATTTATTATTTTGGGAAAGTTGACTTTGGGTTTGGTCAAGTCACCAAGACCCGAACCGACCACCCGAACACTCGTTAAAACCCGTTTTAGTATCTATATTATAAAGAGACTTGTTTTCTTGCATTTTTACCCACCTTATTACTTAACATAGGTTGAGTAAAATTAAGGGCTAAATACTTTAACCCGGTTTCGAGCAAACTTACATTTTTAAAGGACTATTATTATAATTTCTTAAATATTTACATTTTAAACCTTAAACTTTAAATTGTTTATATTTCTTATCATTTATTTTCGTTTAAAGACTTCCAAGACAACTTTTCTAATACAAGACTTCTTCTCCTTTAGGCTTCGTTCGTTAAACTCATCGTTCCGGTTAATCTCCAAATCATTAAATCTTTCAAGTTTATTAATTGAATGTGAGTACTTTCATCCCCCGTTTTCACTCTTTTATATTTTGGGGGTGACATTGCAAACTTATTCAAATCCAAATGATTTATACTTGAGTCTTAAACCACAAACTTTGTTGTATGCTTCACTTAAATAAATGCTCGATTTGGTGATTATATGCTTATATGTTTAAGTGCTAATGTGTTTACCGCTTTTGGATGGTTGATTCATAAATCCGAGTATATCTGGCATCCCCTTATAAAAAGGTGTCGTTAATGTATTCTTATTAACGACTTCATACAAAATCCGAGTATATTTGGCATCCATTTATAGAAAGGTGTCGTTAATGTATTCTTTTTAACGATTTCATTTATCTAAATTGTTGCTATTATTTATTGTTTTGTATACAAGTAGTGGAATTTTATATTATATATCTATTGTTCAAAAACTATGAAATTGCTCACCAACCTTTGTGTTGACAAAATCTATTTATGCAATATTACAGGTTTAACTTTAGGTTGACTTGAGGACTTGAAGAAAAAAAAAACGTTATCGAGACTATTAGGATATTAGCAAAACGAACAATATATTATTTACTACGATTTGAATTTGATTATTGTATGAACAAGTTATGTGACTCTTTGTGTTTTTATGAATTTAAATGAGTTGATTTAATATTGTCACTTAATAGTGTCGTGTGCGATGAACATTCGGTTGCGCCCCGACGTTTCCGTCATGGTCGGGGTGTGACAATTTGTATTTTAAAAGTTAAAAGAAAAACTAACTATAAGTAAAACTAAATATAATAATAAGAAAAGTTTCAAAAATTATGTTAAAAACTCATCCTAAACTATTTTTTTACCTAAAATACTCGGTTATGGTTTGATTTTGGTTAATTTCAGTTAATTAACCAATGTATTTTTTATGTTTTTTTTTCATATTATTCTAGTTGAAATTGGTTTAGTTATGGTGTTCAAGCTCAATTATAAAATTTCGAATCTAAAATATGCCTGGGTTTCAAGCTTGGCTATAAGTGTTCCAACTTTGTTACAGATAGTGGCAACATAAATTTAAATGTTCGAAGTTGAATGAAGCGATATACAAGTTTGAAATAGAGGTAGAAAATTTGAAAAATAAATATATGAAAGTACATATTCGGTTCGGTTAAGGTTAGCTAACCAAGACATCGTAACCATAACCGAATGGTTTTGTTCGATTACGGTTAATTGTATCGGTTAACGGCAACAATTTTTCATTTAACTGATTGGATTGTTAAAAGTTAAAACACATAAATCTTTGAAGTTAGTAATTCACTTAGTTGTTCATACTCTAAGGGCACGTTCGTTTCATGAACTTTTTTTAAAGGATTTGGAATTGGAATTAGAATTGGAATGGAATCCCTATCATGTGTTTGGTTGGTTAATATGTATTGGAATTGGAATTGGTTTCAAGCTGACACGAGTTTTCGCACCGGACGGGTTGGTTTCGGTTTCCTTTGTTTCTTTTTGGTCGGTTTCGGAGCACTGGACGGGTTGGGTTTCGGTTTCTTTTGTTTGTTTTTGGTCGGTTACGGACTCGTTTTCGGCCTTTTGTTTCGTTGTGGTCGGTTTTTTCAGTTTCACTTCTGTTCGGTTTCAGTTTTTTTGTTTCGTTTTGATCGATTTTTTCGGTTTCCATCAATTTGGTTCAGTTTTGGTTTGTGTTTCGTTTTCGTCGACTTTCGGTTTCAGCTCATTTTTCGGTTTTTTTTTAAAGAACGAGGGCAAAGGCGGATATGTTTTAGTTTTTACATTTTTCGTTTTTTATTTATATTTTGGTTTATGATTTTTTTATTAATTTTTTTGAATTTTTTTTGGAGGTGTTTTTATTGTTAATAAGAAAATCCTTTATTTTCCATAACAATCATTTCAAATATGTGAGATTTTAAAATCCTATGAAATGTGGGATTTGATGGGATTTAGTTTCCATTCTCATTCTTTCATTTAATGAAACGAATATATTAATTAATGGGATTTAAAATCCTATTCCTTATAATTCCTTTCAAATCCTTGAAACAAACAGGATCTAAATTTCAATCATAACATAAAAATCTAAAGAAAAAAAAAAGATTTTGAAAGGATTTCAATAAGTTGGATTTTGCTAAGCCCAAACCATATTGTCAGCTCAATCCAAATAATTCTAAACAGGACCAAATAATAAAAAAAACCCAACATCAGAGTCCAGTTAACATAACTAAAATAATACACGATAACATTTATGCTAACGGATATACCAACCACTCATAACCACCACTCACTCACCACTATAACCATCGTCTTTATGGCGGGTACTCTCGCTCTTCATTTCGCCACAGCCTCCACCGCCGCGTTCACGTCAGTATCCATCAACCGAACCAGACCTTCCGCCAACTTCAGAACTAAAATTCAGTGTATAGGATGGGTATAGTATACACATATAGTAACCAATTATATGCAACTGGTTTAATTAACTCTTACGTTTGTTATCTGATTATGATAAGGTAGGACCCTGAAGGAATACTGGGCCCACCAACAACCGGTCACTTAGCCCGGCGTGAGCTCAAGAGACGACTCGAGAGAGACGCCGATGCTCGCGAACACTTCCAACGACAAGTTCAAGAAGAAAATGAACGTCGGCGTGCCTTGCGCGACGTGAAGTTTCTGAATTTGTTGAATTGTATTATTCGAATTGTCGGTTTTGTTATTGGAACAAATTTAGGTGTGTCAATGAATCAAACGTTTTATGACTTGTGAACAAAATATTTTGTTTGTTTAGTTAAACGAATTAACATGAAATCGTGTTTTGTGCGTTATGTTGACAGAGACAAAGTCTCTTAAATGACCAAGGTTCATTCGTTCGAGTCTTAAGGAAAACAAAGAAATTTGCTTTTCAATAAAGAAAAAAATGTTTGTTTTCTTTGAGTATGTTCGTTTATGTTTTTTCCCCTTTTTTATTAGTGTTCTCTTGTTTTCATTCATTTATTTATGTTAGTTTACGTTTGTTTAAGCTCACTAGCTAGTTTATATATTCATTTAATTTTTAGGCCCGTCACTATGGGTGTTCATGAAATCCGAAAAAACCGAAATCCGAACCAAAACCAAAACCCGAATAATCCGATCTGAATTCTTATTCGGATTGGATCAATCCAAATATCCAAATGACTATTTCGGATTCGGACATGGATTTCAAAAAATTCCAGATAGTTCGGATTATTCGGATATCCAAATAATCGATATATAATTGTATATAGCCAAATCCATTAACATTTACAATAACCTTATAACCATAACTTCATTACTTGTTCAATCAACCTAACACTCCATAGGCAAAAATTAATGTTGTATCACTCTGTCATTATACTCTCTAACACTACCTATCTTCCTTGTTCTTGTAGTGTTTTATTTTTATTTTCTAATTTTGTATGTTTATTTAATAAAACTTAAGTTTGTATATTTGTTATACAGATTATTTCGGATTATCCGAATTCAATTCGGATTGGATCGGATTTCGGACGGGGTTCTAAAATTTTCAAATTCGAACCAAATAAACCGAATAACCTGTTATCCGATCCGATGAACACCCTTACCCGTCACAATTCAATGTAGTTTTGTTCGTTTATGCCCGTTCATCTACGTTCAGTTATATTCTTTCATTTGTGTTTTTTTATGCTCGTTCATTTATGTTTGTTTTTGTTACGTTTCATTCATGTTTTTTTACGTTCATTTATTTTTTGTGAATTTACGTTTGTTTAAGTTCACTTGTTTATGTATACATTCAAATTTCCAGGTAAGTTAGAAGTTTGTGTAGTTCATTGAAATTAAATTAAATATCACCCATTACAATTTAGTCTGGTTTTATTAATTAAAATTCAGACCCAACGGATTGATGTTCGTGTTTACTTTTAATTGATATTCGTTTTGTTGTGTTTGTCAATGTCCGTTTATCTATATTCAGTTATGTTTTGTTCGTTTGTGTTTGTGTCCGTTCATCTAGTTTGTTTACCAAACAAGCATTAACGAACACGAACACATTTGTTTTCTCAAAGAACAAACATGAACAGGAAGAACCCAATCGTTTAACGTTTGTGTTCAATCGTTTATTCACTTAAAGTTGAACGAGCGAACACGAACATACCTTCATTCGGTCCGTTTACACACCTACGCACAGTTTAGATTTTGGAAAACTTTCTTATGTTTTTGTGATAATTTGATTATAGTCTCGGCGTGTTCCAAATAATGTTGAGGAGTTAGTTGAATATTTTCTCGATACTGAAGCTCAAGAGCTTGAATTTGAGATTGCTAGAATGAGACCTAAGTAAGTTTAGTTTTTTCATTCGACTTTTTTATTCTTGTTACCAATATTAATCTGGTTATCAATTCATTATTATTGTACTTATAAATATTTATAAATTAAACACGTCAACCTAAAGACGGTCAGCTTTATAATTGCTACACTATTACACTAGTATAAAAAAGGTTTTTCAAAGCAGTCCTAAAAAGACAACCATGTCTTTTACAGCGGTTCAAGAACCGCTTTAAAATAAAATGCGTTAAAGATTAAGCCATAAAGAACAACAAACTATTTACAGAAGTCCTATTTATGCAGCTTAGTGTTCTTTTCTTACAGCAGTTGGTGTAAATAGTTTTGTTGTCATCTTTTAAAGTGGTTAAGATGCTGGTCTATTTATCTTTTACAGTAGGTTACTGTTTTTTTCTTTTTTTTACGTCGGTTTCTAAGCTTCCGGTTCCCTTTTGTTTATTTCACAGCGGATTAATATTGTTAACTGCTGTAAAAAAAAGTCTTTAAAAAAGCAGGTTAGTACAAAGCGCTTTAAATGAGGGATATTTATAGCGGTTCTCTCTGGTTGGTGCGAGACAATCATTATTTGGAGCGTTTTTCTAAGTTTTTGTTACAATTTTGTGTAAAGCCGCTTTAAATAAAAATTTAGACCGTTTTAAAAAAGCTTTTTTTTCAATGTTACCTCATATTAACACCGGTATTTTCAGGTTAACCGATGAATTCTTTAATCACTTAAAGTTTGAACTTGGCCAGATTCGTTTTGCGGTTCAAAAAACCCAGGTTTGCTTCTTATTTTACCATTTGCTTAAATCATTTATTAATCTCGGACTAATGTGCCTAAAAACTAAAAATGATCATTGTAGGATATGGAAGATAGAATAATTGAGTTGGAAGCACTACAAAAAGCCCTTTTGAAAGGAATAGGTTATTATCTTTATAACAATATTATACTTGAAGTAACACATTTCTAAACCAGTAAAATATTTGTCCTTTTTTATATTAATTTGCAGAGGCTTATGATAAACTGCAAGATAACATAGTGATGGCGAAAGATAACCTAAACAAGATTTTTACATCTAAGGATATAAAAGCAACTGTAAGTGAAATCCGATCGGTTATTTTGTTGATAGTTGTTTATGTAGCGGATACTAAATTTTTATTTATATTTTGTTACATAGTTACTGGACATGGTGGAGAAGAATGAGATCAATAAATCTTTATTGGCTCTTCTCGATGAAAATATAGCGAATGCTCGTAGAAGTAATCAGGCAAGTGATGTTAGTTAAATAATCAAATACAAATTACTTAAAATATATAAAATCAATGAATCTAAACCAGATAAAAGGAAAAGTTTAATAAATTTCTGAATAAATAGAACGATAAAACCATTACATCAAGCCTGTTTTATAGGGAAATATTAATTTGGGTAAGTATTGCCAAATCTAGGGAAATTCAGATTGATAGCCTACACATATAGGCATGTAAACGAACCACACGAGCGGGTCCTGTTCGTTTGTTTAACTTATATGAACAAATGAACTAACATGTCGCATTTACATGGACATATTTTCTAGTTCGTGTCTGTTTGTTAAGAAAATGATTATGTTCGCGTTAGCTTATGTTCGTTTTTAGTATTCTAATCGAACGGTTCATGAATATAAACGGGCACAAATTTGTATATAAAAGAGGGAACTAACATTTCAAAAGTTGCACGTGTGTATAAGCAAAGGGTTTTAAATTGTGATAATCAAATTGATCTTAAATTAATATAAGAAATATATAAATTCTTGGGCATATTTAAGCGAACGAACATGAATGAACGATTAAAAACGAATGTAGTGAACGAACAAGACACGTGTTCATGTTCATTTGTTTAGTTAAAAAAAAATATTGTGTTCGTTTTCATTTGTTTATTATATGAGCGACCATAAACAAATTTCCCACCGAACAGTTAATTGAACGTTCACTTCGTTTGCAAGCTACAGACATGCACTTAAATAAACGGATACACCAGTCCGTGATTCACACACTTTTACATCAGAACACCTATAGATGTCTAATACAAAATGTGTTACCATAAATCCACAATTATAAGTAATAAGTTCATTTTTTATAACCGTGGGTATGGATGATTTGTTTCCTCATGCAGTTACAAGCGGCAGAATACACGGAGAAGGTTCGCGGGGCTGTGAGCAAGTACTATACCGTCTAGTTTTGATGCAGAAAATATGCAAAAATATCATTGTTTAATTATACATATGATGTGTAATCGAGGCATTAGAACAAAAACAGCTATAAAACTTTTTAATACCATGATTGACCTAATCTGGTTTCATGGTTGTGCTTATCTTGTTCTTTTTGGAGATGTGGTGGCAGTCTATGAAATCAATTTAGCCTTAAATTTAGGAAGTATCATGTGGTGGTTGTAAATTATTGATTTGTAGAAACATGAAATGAATCTGACCTGATCCATGACGATGTTCCCCGGTCTTCGAGATGAATGAACCACGACTCGATCTTCTTCTCCGGTAGCTTAAGATCTGCAATGGTTTATGGGGGTGTGGAGGTGACTGCTAAGAAATCTCAATGATCTCTTGTTTACAGACACAAAAATGGTTATGGTGGTGGCTCTTATTGAGAACAACCAACCCTTAATAAGGAGGTGGAGACCTCCTTATATAGGGAGCCTCATGGCCACCATCATGGTACCATAATGGGCCTAGCCCAGTTAGGGTTACCTCCACAAAACCCACTCAGCCCAATAATATTGTATTAGTCCATATAATAAAATAAGCCAAACATAATAAATTAAGGTCGTAAGCCGGGTTTAGTACCATACCCCAACATGATTCATACCCATATGCATGGTGTCCTGATGAGAGAAACTTGATTATTTTTATTTGAATTTAATATAAATAAATCTTTCTTTGGTACACCTAGTTGATTCCATGGCCTGTAATATTGCATTTAATTAATAATAATAACAAGGTGCTTTTCAATTTGATTATTTCACCTGTTTTGTGGGTCCACGGATTGTGTATTAGAAGAGGGTTGGAAGGTTAATGTGTAGATCGGTTTGCTTGTGACAAAAGATCGGTTTCCTTGTAACAAAATCGAATGTTGACTTCTAGTTTTTTGTCCTTATAATGCTTGGTTCTTGTTAAGAACAGTTCAGTTGTGTTGTGTATGTAGAATATAATCTATAACTGTTTATCGATGTGTAGTTTTTCATAATCGATCATTCTCGGTACAAATGGTACGTTCGGTTTTTTGGTTATCGAAAGAAGAACATTTTGCCTAATTCATATAATAGTCCAATTTGGGTGTGATTCCGCTTAAATCTACTTTAGTTAATAAATACAATCAAGTTATGAGTCATAAAATAGTTAATTACATGGATGGTTGTTCTCGTGGTATATGTTTTACGAATTTGGTCTTTAAACGCGATAAATTACAGGTTTAGAATCTATTGTTTTCTTTGGTAACATGTTTGGTCCTTAGAGCGGAGGTCATTTTTTTAGTTGAATTTTAAAAGATGATCAATTTGGCCTTGTAATTAGAAAACAAATAATTAAAAAACATTACACCACCGATAACCTAATATACCTCCAATCAGCTCTCTCTGGTCATCTTCTCTGGGCACCCTCATCGTAAATTTCAAACTATAATCACTTTTCAAAAGCTTTTGCCCAATTTTGTTATTCACAAACTGAGGTTTCTATTTGAGATCACTACTTCACATATGAAAAATCAGAATAAAGAACATCATAATAACTTAGAAATTATAAAAATTATCAATTGAACATTCGAGTAAATGACATGGTGAAATAACGTAATCTATAATTCTCTAGAACATAAATATCGCATTTGCAAGTCTACATATAAGAAAATCATACAAGCCAACAATCAAAATGAGACCAGTTTTAGGCGTGCCATAATTGATGCACCCAAACAGGTCGGAAGGAGCAAAACTATGACAACAGTTTTAGAGTGTTATGATTTTTATGAGTCAACTTACGTAATTATTAAGTTAGCTGATATAACTAATAATTGGGGCTAATATAACTAATGATTGAACTAATATGTAACATGGACTAAGCTAGCTTGTAACCTAACATGTGCATATATATGTGTTATGAACTAAGCTAGCTTGTAAGCTAACATGGTCATATGTGCTATGAACTAATCAAGATAGATTATTACTATAACATGTGACATAGTAAAAGCTAGTGGTGTTGGGGCTGATCAAGATAACTGTACGTATAGGGGTTGACTTCATGTGGGCAGTCGTGAATAGTAAAGTGACGTGGAGCCGAGTTAGATCTGGTTCGGGAGGTGGAATTGATCAAGGGACAAATTAGAATTGATAAATAACACAACGTGAATTCATAGTCCCCGTTATTGCACTGTATTAAATGATTTGGGGCTGAACACCTTGAAAATGAAACTTTGAAAAGATCAACAAACAAGTCATGTTATGTGTTTAACTTGACTTTTGCTTGGTATGGTTAAGGTAGCGTTTATATGAAAAGTTAAAGTTAAAGTAACGTAATTGGTAAGATGGTGAAAATTTATTACTATTCTATAATTTATAATTATTTTTATTGTATATTAGTTTTTATTAATTCCAATTAGCGTCTTTTGGTAACTACCGGTCCCAACTAACAAATTGGCTGCTGAAGGTCTCAACTTTTAACGTATTTCTTCCTACCGGTCCACGACTAACAGAATCCTAACGTCGTTAGTTTCAGGTCGCCGGAAAAACCTTTTTGGCCATAAAACTCAAATTGTTTCTTGAAAACTCAACATTTTCGTCCCAAACATCTTTGTAACATTGTATCGGACCTTTAGGAACCTATTTCTAGTAAAAGCCCCAATTATTAAGGTCGCCGGAAACCCTAGAACAGTCTTCGGAATCGGTTGATGGTGCTCAAGTGGTGGTAGTTGGTTGGCGGTGAGTCAATTAGTGGTGGTTGCGGTGTTCAGGTGGTGTTTTCTGGCAAAAAATTTGACTTTTCAGGCCAAAAACGTTTTTCTGATGGCCTGAAACTAACAGCATAAGGATTCTGTTAGTCGCAGACCATTAAGAACAAATACGTTAAAAGTTTGAACAATCAGTAGCCAATTAATTAGTTGGGACCGCCGGTGATCAAAAGGCAATAGTTAGGATTAATAAAAACTAATATACCTCTCTTTTTTTTTCTAATATATGTTAACAGGCTAAGAAACTTCACAAATCATTATAATCTTAGATAATTTTATTAACAAGTAGTAGCTGCTAGCCAGATAGGCTAATCTAATCTAATCTAACTATATATTATTAAACCAACATGATTTTTTCACATTACATCATTATAGGGATTTCATATAGGATGCCACATAGATGTTATTGAGCAGTTTCCTATTTTATCATCTCTTCTTCCAAACACAATATGGAGCATGAGCCCGTCCGTTTAGTTATGTTATAACCCATGACCCGGTTTCTCTTCAAATACAACAATTTTCATATGAAGATAACATTTTGTAAAATTTTGAAAAATAAATTATTATGTTATATAAGTTTGAACTCAAGACCTCATGTTTTAAACTAAAGATACTTACCAACTCCACTTAAATAGTTATTATGTTGAATTTCTTGACCTTTAAATGATATATTGTTAATTCACTTATAATTAATGTATTACATATAACAATTTTTTCATTTTTATTATATTTTTCAACCGTGTGGAACATGAGCTCCAACCTAGTAACTTAATATATGTTTAAGAAAACCAAAGAAAACGTGGATAGTTTTGTGTTAGTTTACAACAAACGAGGCGTAGACTTGTGAATCCCACTTAAACTTATCTTCGTTAACTTAAACAAATTAATCTCGCGAAGCTTCGTCTTTACCTCTCAAACATTTGATAGATTTATTCGATATCAATACCGACAAACGTGCACAATTCTTAATAAACCAGCTGTACGTCCAAACAAGTGTGTATTACTATAATTAAAGATCCTTTAAACGCAAATCTTTGACTATTATTCAACACTTATCTCATAATGACCAGTTGGTATGTCACATTTGATTCGTTTTTGAGGTAGGTCTTTCTTGGTAACACCCCTGGCCAAGCTGTGGTTGTCAAGTGGTTAAACTCTATAGGATTAACTAGAAGTTGACTTTCTTTAAGGTTTTTTGAAGTCAACTACTTTTGTTGTTTTACTCTGGGTCGGTAA
This sequence comes from Bidens hawaiensis, assembly GCF_021521415.1. NCBI lineage: Eukaryota > Viridiplantae > Streptophyta > Magnoliopsida > Asterales > Asteraceae > Bidens > Bidens hawaiensis. Next base: position 203,707 of record NW_027495614.1, on the reverse strand, counting down.
GTTCGATACGTATCCCAAGTCAACAAGAGATGAGAAAGCATTTAAAGCTTGCACGTGAGATATGTTTCTAGAACCGTCTTGAGTCTGGTTTAGAAGAGGTTTGAAACAAGGAAAACACATTTATTTACATAGTGTAATTTTACCTGTTTTTAATAAAAATAATTGAACTCTCCATCTGGTTTATGAATTTTTAATACATTTTCAGTCCGACTCCCCTGTCAAACTCGTCCAAACTTTGCCACTAAAAAGAGCCTTATAACAAAACCCGTTATCCACTAGGATGAACCTGCGATGGCATTATCGTAATTAATATACAACAACTGAATACGCATATTGAAGCCTTAATAAAAGCCTCCTTTATTGGGAATTCTAAATTAACCTAATAATGTCAAAATTTTCGAAATTATGCAGTGTTAAATACTTAAATACATAACTGAATCAATGAATGAAAGATTTTCAAATTAAAAAATATATATATTTAGTGACGAAATCAGAGTCCTAACTAACGTAATCCAGGTCCCGGGCTATGCTCATTGCCAAATGATCCTATTTGTCGAGAGCTTCGATCCACTACTCTATAATTTGCAACCAAAGGTATGCTCTTTTATGTTGTTTCATGTTCTATACCATTTTTCCTATAAACGATATAGAAATTATCCAACATTAAATTATCTTTTGTCTTCAAGCTCTCCCATCTAATTTAAAGGTTGGAGGTTTAAATCCTCCAATGCAAATATGTAACATATATAGGCTATTAATATGAGTATATTGTTGTTAAAAGAATTCAATTATTAACGGCCTAGTTCTTTAAGCTAATCCAATGTTAACTTGGTCCGAAGAGATAGGTGGTGACCTCTCAAGTGCCCCTATATAAACCACCCTACCCTTCTCTACTAATCACCCACTTCCCATTTGCACTCAAACCTCTAAACCTTCCAAAAACACACTTTCTACATATGGAGAAACTAGGGTTCTACTTGCTACTTCTTGTCACCACCCTCAGTTACACCACTGCCACCACACCCACCGCCACCGACTTCATCAAAGCCTCATGTAAAACCACCCTGCACCCGCTCCTCTGTGTTCGCTGCCTCTCAACTTATGCTAGTTCAATACAAGGAAGCGATCACCGGCTTACCAAAGCAGCCGTCACGGTCAGCCTAAACGAAGCCAAGTCTGCATCCACCTTCATTTCCAAACTGGCTCGAGTTTCTGGAATAAAGCCACGAGAGTATCAAGCCGTTAGAGACTGTATGAGCACTATGGCCAATAGTGTGGCATGTCTAAGCCAGTCGGTTCAGGAGCTAGAGAAGATAGCTCACACCACTAGTCAAGATTTCGAGTGGCACATGAGCAACTTGGAAACATGGGTGGGTTCGGCTCTTACTAATCAAAACATTTGTAGTAGGGGGTTTGTTGTGAATGGACGTGTGAAGGATTCTGTGACCAAGAGGATGGGTTATGTGTCACAAGTTACTAGTAACGCACTCGCTTTAGTGAACAGGTTCGCAGTCAGGCATAGAAAGGGAATCCATAAACAGCCATGAGACTTTAAACTTTTAAGTATAACAAGTTATGTAAAATACTAGGTAGTTTAGTTCGTGTCACAAAAACAGTCACATCATGTACCTGAGTTTCATCTTTATGTGCAAATTGTATACAAATGTCCTATAATATATGTTTCAAGTTTCATCTTTTTGTTTTTAAATTTTGATATGTTGGGATGATATAATCAAATTAAATTAGCGATGGAAACGACTAACAGACAACAAGACAAAAAGATGCTCCAATCAATACGTGGAAGATGGTTACACATTCACTTATGCATGGCTGCCTAAGAAAACGTATCATTTTTTAGAATATTATTAAAATAAAGGGTTTGGGTGACAATAGCCACTAGCAAGATTCGGCCATCAACTACCCAATATATTTTTAAATATCTTAACATACCTTTTTTTTTAAACTAGAGTAAACTCTTGTTTCTATTAATGTGGTTTAGTCACTTTTATTATATTCATTCAAATATATAATTTTTTTTATTCATTCAGTCATCGTGATTTCACTTTCTTATCATTTCAGTCCAGTGTTTGATGCCGGATATCGCTACTAACGTCTGATATCATTGGTTGAAGAAACACTATGCGACCCGGTACAGATTATAGATAATCTGGGGGTTAAGTAATGTTTCCCACGGATGAGGTCTAGCTGAGAAGGCTGTTCTTCAGGAGACCTGCAAAACAAACACCGTAAGCTCGTCACTGAGAAGGGGGGGGGGGTTCCTCCTTGTGACCACCCTCCGGCGTGAGAATCAGACTAGGTTGCTCTGAATATAAGTGTATATTAAGAGATTGCTAGATAACTGGATAGCAGATGATCTTACCATTCCGAGATGTTGGAGTATTTATAGCCGAAGGTAGGTTTCCAAGCAGGTACAGCCGGCTGAATAGTATTCCTGTTCTACCAACAGTGGACTATGCACAGGCCATACTGGTTGGTGGGTAGGTTACGGCCAACAGTGACAAAGTCGGCTGCACTATTCCACCAACTGTAGATTATGCACGTCCCACCTACTGTGGATTGTACGCAGGCCATGCTGGTTGGTGAAAAGGTTACGGCTAATAGTAACACTATTCCACCAACTGTAGGCTGCGCATGTCCCACAGTAAGGGTTGGTGAGTAGGCAGCGGCTAATAGTGACAAACAGTACTAGAGGGTGCTCCTCCTCGCACTGTTGTCGGTGAGCTGTCACCCTGTGATTGGCTCATGGGTTGTTCTGGTCAGATCGTCTGTCCTATCCATACCTTGGTAAGTATAGTACAAAAGATCTTTCAGAATCATACAGACTGGCTCATTTAGGCGGGATTGTTCCTGCCTTGCTCATTCCTTCATGTGACTACTGAAGTATCTATTGTCTTGTGCGTGTAGCCCTGCTGTCTGCGGGTAGCCTTCCCTGATGGCTTGTATCCGCAACTGCGGGAACAGGCGGGGTACTTCACCATTGGGAGGCTTTCCCTGCGTGTACAGCTTGCGTACTGCGCGTAAGGTTCTATGAGCATGGTGGGTCCTGCGGGAGCAGATGGTCTTTGCGCCGACGTCCCTGTTCAAGGTGAGTCTTGTGGGACCAACTGGGCTCTGCTGGGACCTACCTCTTCAAGTCCCCCCCAGTCCAATGTTCTTCTCACGAATGTTCAATAAAGTGAGGTGAACTTTTGGACTTTAAGCAAGGGGTTTTGAAAAGGTTTAGTTTTAAGGTTCTCCGTGGGGATTCTTCCCGCGGATTTCCTAATGTCACTTGCAAAAATTCCCGATTTTTTTTTTTTGCTTGATCTTTGGGTATGATGCGGGTAGGTATGTAACCTTCTCGCAAGTCAGGAGCGTTGAGTCTCACTTGTGTGGATTCTCCTTGAGGTTTTAGTGGTTTTGAACATAGTGATCAATTATGTTTAAACCACCAATTCCATCATGGAGCCTCAAAACAATGTATTTCTCGACGTTCCCGCTATGCGGGGATGTTATTTCCGTTTCCACAAGCATTGCCCAAAAGATCCTTCTTGGTTTCAATTCCCTGCGGAGCGCTAGGTATGTGAAGGGTTTTGCCTTAACACTGTACCCGCGCTCGTCTTACAGTTACTTTACTTTCAAGGTACCCCTGGCGTCAATTCCCTGCGGGTGCTAGGTATGTGAAGGGTTTTGCCCTAACACTGTACCCGCACCCGCCTTATAGTTACTTTGTTGCCGGGGTTTTCTTGGCTTCAATTCCCTGCGGGTGCTAGGTATGTGAAGGGTTTTGCCTGAACACTGTACCCGCATCCGTGTAGGTTCCTGAACGCGGATCGTACACGGGAAATCTCTAACAACGCAGGTGCGGAATCCCTGCGTATATAGGTACGAGTGTAGATATTGTAGAGATTGAATACACGAACAATGAACACGAGCTATAAGGTAAACACGTTATATTGAATAACTAAACACGTGACAGTAAGTCACTGTTACAGAGAACAAAACGAAACAAAGCGTAACCAAAAACCCTAACTCACGTCCTCTTCTGTTACGGCTGAAACAGTGTATTTAAACACGACAACTTCGCCACTGGCGAAGTTGTCAGTAACCTCGCTAAATCAGCAAGTTCGCCATAGCGAACTTGCTGATAACTTCGCTAGTTTACAAAACAAAACATAAACAAACCATTAACTATATTACAGACTCGATAACAAATACTAGACTATGAACTACTGACAAACATGTACCAACAGACTCCCCCTTGGCAGTAGCTTCATATCTTGATCTCTGAGTCTTGTAATCTTGCACTTTCACGCGTGCGCCCCTTCTCTCACACAAACCGACACAACTCCTTGATATTTCCTCGCTTGATCCTTCCAAGCAGGAATGTAGAAGATCTTCTTGTTGTTCAGCACTTCCAGATCAGCCTGCGATAGATTAACAAGATGCATCGGGTCATAAACCCGAAGAACTTCTTGTTCGTCCTCATCTTCCATAACCGCCTCAGCTGTCTCGCAATCCACATACCACCATTTCAGATCTGTTAGGACATTCTTGGGCATGACTCTCATTGGTACTTCCTTCAGATGTCGGACTGGTTTATACTTCATAACCATCCATGGTTTTCCGTCAGCCCTCATTCCCCTATCTTTATCTTCTATCAATCTTCCTTTCTGAGGCTTTAGCAGTTCAAACTTTTTGTCTTTGATGGCTTCTTTCCAGACGATCTTTTCAATAATTCTCGCCATATTATCGTTACTTCTGTTAATTAGCCCCAGTCTTGCTAACTCTTTCACCTCGCATTCCGGTAGGGAGTTTAGAGATCTCAATAATCTTTTAAAGTATTGAATGCCGTCGTACCTTTTGATCACAAATAATTTCAACTCTTTGTCGTACAGCCAGCATATAATACCTTTCTTCGACTCTGCATAGCCCTTTATATTATACGTCTTTCTAAACATTGTTGGCACTGCAGGCTTCTTAGTTTTAACAAACCATTGAGCACACCCTTCTTTCCAATTTGGTTGCTCCTCCCATACCGTATCATCTACCACATTCTCATCTCCCAAATCTGCTCTTTCAACGGCTGGAATCTCATGTTCCACTGCGTCATCCACGATCTCTCCTTCTTCCAACACATTCACCACATCAATATTTTCTCCAATCCTTTCAATTTCCTCCACGGGCAACACATCATCGTCATCATCATTCACAAAGTCATCAACCTCCTCCTCATCTAACTCCTTCAAAGCATCGATGACGTCTTCAACATCAGCATCGTCATCAACATCCACAACATCATCACCCGCTGCATCAGTTGACTCCCCCTCAGCTGTGGAAGCCCCAAGATCCTGAGAGGTTCTTGGCAGCTCACCACCTGCACCCGAAGGTGCGTTGGGATCATCGTCATGATCTTGTCGTCTCTTTGTCCTCAACTCATCGCCCCTGCAAGTCGTCTCCCCCTGAGATGCCAAGAATTCCTTGAAGGCATCGATAGTTCGTCCGTGTTCTACCAGGAGGGCGGCTTGGATTTGATTGGCTTCCACCAGGCGGTCAATGGTCTTCGATTGTTCAGCAACAATACGCTCCAGCGAAGCAATCCGTTCAGAGTCTGAAGCAGGCGTTGGAGTTGGTGGAAAAGTAGCAGCTGAAGTGACCGCAGGTGGTACACTAGGTAACCCTGCAGTTGTTGTAATTGTTGAGTCGACGAAGCGTGCAACTACCACCGGGGGATCAACCAGTTGGGGTGGTAGCGACACAACTGCTGGTGCCGACGCCTCGACCGTAGTAACCTGTGCAGTAGTAGGCAATAGAGACATACCTGACAAGGCAGGCGGAGCAAATCGTACGAACCTTGAAGTCTCCCCCGCTCCAGTGGCCATACCTTGTCGTTCTCGACGTGAGCGTTTCAGCACAAGTCGGACTGCCTCTTCCTCATCTTCATCATCTTCATCCTCATCCACAGCCCTCGGCCGCTTACCCGATATCCTCTCCCGAGTCACCAACAACCGTCTGGCCTCAGCAAATGTTTCATCCAGCTCGGTTTCAGCTACCGAAGTAGCCGCTGAGGTAGTACCCAAAATCTGAGAACCCGAGAGATCCATATCGAACAGACCGTGTCCACTGAAGGCAGCATCCAGATCAATGTTTGCAGCAGCAGACACAGCCTGCGATGAAGTAGCTGGCACAGCAGCAGAAGTGACAACAGGCGCAGCTGATACAGCATGAGGTGCTGCCGCCTGATGTGGTTGGGGATCCCTGAACTCGTCCCCTCCTGCAGGAACATACTCCGGGTTAATGAGATACCCGAACAGTGGAGTATGCCTTGGACGGCGTTCAGGGTTGCTTCGAGTGCTCGACGTTCTGCACTGAGCAAAGATACGTTTTGTTACGCACTCAACGTATCTGATAGGGCGCCGTTGCGGTAGAGACGGAGCGACATGATTAATAATCATTTGAAGAAATCGCGGATACATGATAAATCGTTCTCGCGCCGTCGCCCGTCTCTGACGATCAATCTCATAGAAAATCATCTGACTAAAAGAGTAACGACGATTGTAAGTCAGGGCCGTCATGGCAGATTGCATCGTCGCACCCATCCCGTCTGTTCCTGCTTTCCTGCCGGACATGCACACAATTAACACGTGCATCAGAAAACGCCATTGGTCCAGCAGAAAGCCTTTCCTCCTCTGCGAGTCCCCCAGCGGACCCGAATAACCCATTCTCAAGTATGCTCCGTCACGGAAAGGAGCTACGAACTCCGTTGGGTCGTCTCGTGTCTCATTGCCGAACTGCAGAGCCAACCGAATGTCTTCCGAAGAAAACTGTATGTTTTGACCATTGACGGTTGCTCGCATCACCGGAGGCTCAGGTCTGCAATCATAATACACCGTCTGCCAGAAATCTTGTATGTCAGGCAGAGATATGGGTAGTGTATTAGTGATCGCGTGAAACACCCTTGATCTCTGGAGAAATGTGATAATCTCCCTGTAGTCGTCAACGCCTCGTGCGTCAGGATCCAAAGTAATGTATTGGTTATGAGCTGGAAAGAATTGTCGTTGCTCATCACCATCATCACCACCAGTTCCTCCAACTGCAGCCATATCTGCACAAAACAAATCAAGTTAGAGACGTTTTACGTAACTCACAAGTTCGCAGTGTAGCAAGTGCGAAGTTGTGATGTAAGATACACAGGCGAAATTAAAGTTGAGGCGAAGTTGGGGACAACTTCGCTTCATCAGTAAATTCGTCTACAAAACAGTTAAAAGAAAAGGATATAGGCGAAGTTAAGGATAACTTCGCCAAGGCGAAGTTACAGTTAAGTTCGCCAAGGCGAAGTTGTGGATAACTTCGCCAAGGCGAAGTTGATGATAACTTCGCCACGGCGAAGTTGTGGTTAACTTCGCCCAGGCGAAGTTGTGGATAACTTCGCCCTAGGCGAACTTAAGCGTCTGGCGAAGTTGAGATTAACTTCGCCAAAACCATAACTTCGCCTGAAACAGAAACGGCGACTGTTCGGATTCGGAGGTCGAAATCCGATATTTTTGGACCGATTAAACGATATACACAAGAAGAACATCATATTTCAATGGTGTATGGACGTAAAGGTCGTCCATGAACACGTAACGTGAGGTCGAAAACCTTGGTTTCGAGGGTTCTTCGAGTGTTCGACGACCCGAGGTCTCGAACCGGATAAAATTATAAAGAGAATGAAAGGATGTTTTGACAACACATACCACAAGTAAAGTAGAAAACACAGGAACACAAGATCGAAATCGAAATTGAAAACTAAGATCGCCGGAAAAATTTAAGGGTTAAGTTCGCCGGAAAAAAAAAGTTAATAAAAAATTTTACTGTAGAAAACCCCTTTTATAGGGCTGAGTTGGTTCAGGCGAAGTTATTCTTAACTTCGCCTAAGCGAAGTTAAGTACAACTTCGCCGATTCAACAACTTCGCCCGATAATTACAAAAACAGCCCTTTCAGTTTGAAAAAACTTGAATATATCTTATAAGTTACCAAAAAGAGTTAAACAAAAATGATCAAGACCCAGTAACCAACAATAAAAATATAACAACAAAAACAGAAAATACTTATAAAATTTTAACGAAATAAGGGATCAAATTTCAGTCTAGTCAGGGACCACTCCGTTTTAGAAAAGATCCGAACAGGAATCATACTAACTATGTGACTGTCACTTGGATCCGTGTTTGGCTGTATTATGACATAGAGAAACAGGTTGTAAGCATGTAATAACTTAAATGGTTTTCATTGTTTCTGTGATACGGATTAAGGTTCAGTTAAGCTCAAAAATTTAAGTTGGCAACAATTCAGAGGTAATGATGCCTTCTATCTATTCTCAAAGCGTATTTGGCTATACCCAAGTCACCCCGAATTGACTTCGACCCATAGTGTCTGATTAACTTGTAGATACTCGTTGTCTGCTTCCCGTTTTCTTCTTACTCCAAACTTGAGAAATCTTGAGAAGTGTCGGTTCTCGTGTTTATTGTCACTACTTCTCATAAGTACATTTTTTTTTTTTTTTTTTTTTTTTTTTTTTTTTTTTTTTTTTTTTTTTTTAATCACACATAAGAGTTTTCATCGGAGTACTAAACTACTGCAAGTCCCGAATCTGGATCACTGCAGTGTCTTGAAATGCTTTCTTCACGGGAATCAGAACACTCACGGGCTCGTGTATGACTGGGTAGTTGCTTTTCTGCCTATCCTTCGAAAAGATATGTATGAAGACATGCAAAACTCTTAAGGAGTTTCCACATTAAATTCGAGTAAATTTAGGTTAGTATCACATACACTTTTACGCACCATTAAAATTACCATGACATACAATGACTGTTCTAAAGCCTTTTAAGCTTAATAACTTCACTAGTTAGGCACACATAGTCAGTATATATATCATTTTCCAAGGGTGGATCAATTTTCTTTTAAACACAGCAAAGAACTTCTTACGAAGTAATAGACTTGAAAAGTAATTTCATTTCCCAAAATAAAGTATTGAATTCAATTGCCCCAATCATGTCAAAGTCATCAGGTAAACGGCTATCCTGAAGATCCATTGGATCAGCTGGACCGACCACATGCAAGTATGTGTCCTTCTTACTAAGAATGACCGACTAATTTTCAGCAACTGAAAGAAAAACATGTCAACACTGCCCCAGTTACTTTCAGTCTTCCGGTTAATGGCTATCCTCATTTCCTAAGTCGAAAACAAGGACCAAAACATATCCGAGGAGATGTCCATCAAACCGAGGTAACCGACTAATTTTAAGCAATAAAGACTCATTTTTTTTTTTTTTTTTTTTTTTTTTTTTTTTTTTTTTAAACCAAAAACAAAGACATGGTTACTCGGGATTGATCATCCCATTTAGTTCAATTAGGTTTTGAAATCTGGATTTATCAAACGCTTTTGTAAACAAGTCAGCAAAATTTTCAAGTGTATCAACTTTTTCGATCTTGATCAGTTTCTTCTCAGCACAATCCCGTATGAAGTGATGACGAATGTCAATATGCTTAGTTTTACTGTGCTTCACGGGATTGTTAATTACTGAGATGGCGGCAGTGTTATCAATTAAAATAGGAGTGAGTAAGAAATTCAGACCATAGTCGCGCAATTGTTGCTGAATCCATAAAACCTGAGAGCAGCAGTTGGATGCTGCCATGTATTCAGCTTCGCAAGTTGAAATTGCGACTGATGTCTGTTTCTTGCACTGCCAGGAAACTAATCTTCCTCCAAGAAACTGACAGCCTCCTGTTGTTGACTTCCGACTCTGATTACAACCTCCATAATCAGAATCAGTATATGCCACCAGTTCAACGTCTCCTCCCTTTGGGTACCACAATCCTAGTTTCGGCTTGCCCTTGAGATACCGCAAAATCCTCTTCACACCTTTCATGTGAGATTCCTTTGGGTTTGCCTGAAAGCGAGCACAAAGACAAACAGAAAACATTATATCAGGCCTAGAAGCAGTTAAATACATTAAAGAACCTATTATCGCCCGATACAGAGTAGGGTCCACATCTGCGTCACCATCTGATTCAGCTCCCAATTTGTGATTGACGCAGATTGGAGTGTCATATGGAGAACTGTCCTCCATCTTGAATCTTTTCAGCACATCATGAACATACTTTGTTTGATGAATGAACATTCCATCTTTCTTCTGATCAACCTGCAATCCTAGAAAGAAAGTTAGTTCACCCATAGCACTCATCTCGAATCGTTTCTTCATGACAGCCTCAAAATCTTGACACATGGATATTCTTGATGCAGCAAAAATGATGTCATCCACGTAGACTTGAACCAGTAAGAAGTCACATCCTTCTCTCTTCACAAACAGCGTACTGTCGATCAAACCCCTTTCAAAACCATTTTCCAGCAAGTAGTCCGATAACGTTGAATACCAGGCACGAGGTGCCTGATGTAAACCATATAACGCCTTGCTCAACCTGTATACATGATCAGGAAAGTCTGGGTCAGGAAAACCCGGTGGTTGCTCAACATACACAACCTCGTCAACTTTCCCGTTAAGAAACGCACTCTTTACATCCAACTGAAACACCTTCATCTTTTTGAAAGCAGCAAACGCCAAAAACAATCGAATCGCTTCTAACCGGGCAACAGGAGCGAAAACCTCATTGTAGTCAATACCCTCTTGCTGATTAAAACCTTTAACAACCAGCCTCGCCTTATTTCTCACAATAATCCCCTTTTCATCTCTCTTGCACTTGAACACCCATTTCGTGCCTATAGCGTGCACATTCTTTGGTTTTTCGACCAAAGTCCAAACTTCCATTTTCCCGAACTGAGCCAACTCTTCTTGCATAGCTTCGACCCACGAGCTGTCCTTCAAAGCCATTTGATAATTTTTCGGTTCAATTTGGCTTATAAAGCAGGAGTACAAACATTCATTCATTATACCTGTTTCTTTTATGCTTGAATAAACACAGGTGTGCTCATTCAGGCTACTTCTGGTTTGTACACCCGAGGACACATCACCTATAACATTCTCCAAAGGGTGATCTTTGTGAATTCTCGTGGTCGGAACAGCACCGACATGTAAATTGTCTTCCAAGTTTGAAGAGATCTCATCTATGGTAGTTTCAGGCTGAGAGTGAAAAGGATTAATAAACTCATCTTCAGTTGAGGCCGCAGGGGTATCGATAGGGTTTGATGTGGAAGGCTGAGATTTTTCTGTCATCTGATGTTGCACTAGCTCCTCTTCCTCATCAAATATCATCTTCGTCACAACTCTTTCGTCTTCTTCAGCAATTTCCAAATTAGGTACGTTAAACGACTTAAACAGTTTAACATAGTCAAAAAGCTCAGCAGGTCCATTGCTTGGTTTTGGCGGTTGATAACTAGTAATGTCGGTGTTACAAACCACCTCCACCTTGCAAGTTGTCGTATTGAAGACCCGTCTGTTGGGAGTCCCAACAACATAACCGACTAGAATTCCCTCATCGGCTACTTCACCAAATTTCGAGTTAGTCTTCAAAATCGAACAAGGAGACCCAAAAGGTTCAAGACCACACAAGTTGGGCTTCCTTCCGTGCATAAGCTCGTAACAAGTTTTTCCAAGTCTCTTAACGGTTAACACCCGATTCAGAACATAGCAGGCTGTAGCAACTGCTTCAGCCCAGAACATCACAGGAAGCTTTGAGTCGGCCAGCATAGTTCTGGCTCCTTCAATCAACGTTCGGTTCTTCCTTTCAGCTACTCCGTTCTGTTGTGGAGTATACGGAGCGCTATATTGATGCTCAATACCCTTCTGAAGACAAAAGATTTCCATCTCAAAGTTCTTGAACTCTGTCCCATTGTCGCTTCTGATGAATTTAACTGATTTACTCATGACGTTCTCGACTTTTGTAATTAGATTCTTCACCATCTGAGTCGTCTCGTCTTTCGTTTTCAGAAAATATACCCACGAGTATCGTGAGTAATCATCAGTTATCACCAAGCAGTAAGAAGTACCGCCTAGACTTTGTACATTCACCGGACCGAAGAGATCCATATGAAGTAGTTCTAGAGTACCAGCAATTGAGTTGATCGTCTTGGTGAGATGGCTTTTCTTGTGTTGTTTTCCCTTCTTGCACGCTATGCATTTATCTTCAAAGTTAAAACTCTTTAAGGGAACACCCATCACAAGCCCATTTTTGACAATGAAGTTCATCTTACGAAGATGAATATGTCCCATTCTCCTGTGCCATAACTCTGATTCTGATTCGCTTGCCTTTGTCCTTAAACAGGATTCTCTGGTGGCCATTTCAGTAGACCTCATATCCATCACGTATGTATTCGTTTCACGTGGAGCTTTCATTACTATCCATTCTTCTGGTACATGAAAACCAGGCTTCAATACAATTGCTTCATTCTTAGTGAAATGGACAGTATATTCTTTATCACAGATCTGCGACACACTCAGCAGATTGTGCTTTAATTCCTCCACAAAATTTACATTTTCAAGTGTCATTCTCCCATTCGACACTGTTCCTCTCCCAGTTATTCTTCCTCCGCTTTCACCAGCAAAACTAACTCTAGCTCCCTGAACAGGTTTTAAATCTTGCAACAAGTGTTTGTTGCCAGTCATGTGCCGGGAACAGCCGCTATCTACAATCCAAAGATTGTTGGCAGCCCTGTTCAACTGTTCCTGCACATTAAAACAATGAGTTAGAATCTTGGGACCCAAGACCAGTTGGTCTTGGATCGATACATCCCGTACCCTGGCTTTCTCAAGTTAGCGTCAGGATAATTTCTGTACGTCCTGTTAGGGAATCTCCCTGCAGATTGAGTGTAATGCCTTCCAAACCTTTGAGAATAGAAAGTGTTATTTCTTGTGGTTTGGTTGTAAAAATGAGGTTGGTTTTTATGAAAACTTGAATTCGTTACATTTTGGCAATTTTTAAAGTTTTCATTTTTAGCTGGAATAAAATGACGCTTATTCTCATTTTTATTTGGCTTCACATCTCTAAATCTCGGTTTCAAAGGACAATCTGCAACAAGATGTCCTAACCTGTTACATCTAAAGCAACATCTACTCTCCATTTTCTTGTCAAATGTTGGTTTGGATGTAGAGGTAGTATTACCAGCCGTTCGTCTCACATAAGGTGGGACGTACGGATTGAGTGGAGAACTCTTTTTAGAAACTTTATCATTATCTCCACTGGTGGGTAATTCTACCTTTTCTTTTGTCTGACCAGATTCGGACAACATATCCGAATCTGATGAGACTGGACTTGATACAGAAATATTCACACTAGAAACAGGCGAACTTGTTTCGCCACAGCTAACACTTGGTTTGACACTAGTAATTCTAATTGGGGTTGACTGAGCAATCTCAAAATCAACAGATTTCTGAACACTTGGATTATAAGTGTAATTATGGTTAAAGGGTGGTGGAACCTCGTGGTATCCGATTCCTGCCCTCTTTGCAGAGGTACTTGGATCACTCACAAGGTGATCAAGGATAGCCGAGGAGTTTCTGAACTGCTCAAGTTTGCGGTTCAGTTCCACCACCTTTACCTGGTGGTCAGCAATCTGTTTATCTCTATCAGCAATCAATTTTGTCTTTTCTTCCAAAACCTCATAACTAAGATCAATAATTTCTATTTTCTCAGCAAGTTTAGTTTTAAGACTTTTAATGTCTTTTTCACAAGCCTTTATCTTAACTTTATAACTGTTTTCTCTTGCTTTAATGAAATGGTGATCTTCTTTAACAGTTTTAAACTCAGCATCTAATTTGACATACTGATCAGTTATATTGGTTAGTTGCTCAGTCAAATTTTCACAATTAGCACAAATAATTTTGGGACATACCTTGGATCTACCATCCTGATCGTTCGCCATGAAAGCAGTTTCTTCTTCATTTGCTTTCTTCTCTCCATCAACCTTCTCAACTTCTACAGCTTCAGTCTCAGCCATGTGTGCTTGTTCACCCAAACCACTTGAGTGTTGGTTCCAGTTGTATTCTCCTGCCTCTCTAGTTAACATGGCATTGATCTCGCGGTTAATTCCAGAGTGTTGGTTAGGCCTAACTTGTCCCCGTTCAACTCTCTCATTCCTACATTCCCTAGCAAAGTGCCCGAACTGTTGACAATTGTAGCACCTTACTTTTGATTTGTCAAATCCAGGCCTACCACCAACAAACTTTCTTCCTGTTTTGTTCATAAAACGTTTTACCCGTCTCACGATCATTGCCATTTGCCATTGCAAATCCATTTCTTCCAAATCGTCAGCATCAATCTGGTCATAATCCTCATCAAGAACGGCAGGGTCCACAATCTTCCCCTGGATATAATTCTCGTATGAAGCAATAAATGAAGCGTAGACTGCAAACTGCTCTTCAGCAGATTTTACACTCATAGGCATCTTGGTGTAATTATTGCTTGTGGGACCAGCTGAATAACCACTTGTAGAGGATTGAGGCTTTGAAGCACTAGATCCTCCAGCAACAAAACATACGTCCCCATTTGAGTTCACAGAAACATTTCCTTCATGTGCAGAGTCAGAACCTGACTCCCCCTTCGAATAAAATGCAGCAGATTCAGGCCTTGAACTTGAGCCTGAGTTAACTTTAGCACCATACATACCAGGGTCTTGTATCTGGTCTGTGGGTGTCTCCTTTCGAACCATATTTAGCTCATACGTTCTGAGCTTGTTCACTGCAGTTTCTAAGTCACAGTTAGGAAAGTCTTTGTCTTCCCTCATTAACACGGTATACATTTCCCACTTCGGTGGGAGAGCATCTAGAAGCTTTTCAACGATCTCCTCCTCTCGATAGGCAATTGAATAGTTGCTAAGCTCTGTCATTAAGTGATAGTATCGGGTGATAATATCATCTAAGGATTCATTCTTCAAATATTTGAAGACGGAGAATTGGGTTTTTAAAAGTTTAATTTTTGAGGCACGTATACCCACGTTCCCCTCGAATCTGTTTTCCAGAGCATCCCAGAGCTCTCTTGCAGAAGTGTACTTTCGGAATGTATGAAGAACTTCTTGAGGTAGTGCCATAGTAATAGCAGCATGGGCCTTACTCTCAGCCTCATACATTTTCTTCTCCTCGTCATCCATCTTACTGTACTTCTTCACCACATCACGTCCTTCGTATTGCATGGTTGGAGGTACATATCCATCCTGCATGCACACCCACATCTTGGCGTCCTGATATTTGATATACTGGATGAACCTGTCCTTCCATGCCACGAAGTCCGTTCCCTTCATCAACCTCGGGGCCTTAGTGGCTGACCCCGCCTCTACCTCCATCTTGACTAAATCTGAGATGTTAATCGCGGACATCCTTGCGAAAACCTGAAAAACCTGAAAAACACACAAAAAAAAATATTAAAACAGCTCAGATGGCGAAGTTAAGAATAACTTCGCTGGAAGTTAACTTCGCTGAACAAGAACTTCGCTGGATCTTAAATTCGCTTGACTTGGCGAAGTTAAGAATAACTTCGCTTAGAATGAGCGAACTTAGGATGTAAGCGAAGTTGGGTGGTAAGCGAAGTTACGGATAACTTCGCTTTGGCGAACTTATGAGGTAAGCGAAGTTGTGGTTAACTTCGCTAATCCTTATATCTTCGCCGAAACCCTAATCTCCAGTGACGGCAACTTCGCCTGAATTCAGCAACTTCGCCCGATGAACGCGAAGAACAGTTCAGATCTGAAACTCGGATTTTAACGAGAATTTTGAAGGTTTAAAGGCTTAAACACACTGGTAGGTAGCTAGAATGAATAAACACACCAAAAACTCGTCCCGGTAACACCCGAAATGAAACGAAATCTACACCCGCGTGAAATCCCGAACCTCACAATCGAGCCGAAAGCTCTGATACCAAATGTAGGTTCCTGAACGCGGATCGTACACGGGAAATCTCTAACAACGCAGGTGCGGAATCCCTGCGTATATAGGTACGAGTGTAGATATTGTAGAGATTGAATACACGAACAATGAACACGAGCTATAAGGTAAACACGTTATATTGAATAACTAAACACGTGACAGTAAGTCACTGTTACAGAGAACAAAACGAAACAAAGCGTAACCAAAAACCCTAACTCACGTCCTCTTCTGTTACGGCTGAAACAGTGTATTTAAACACGACAACTTCGCCACTGGCGAAGTTGTCAGTAACCTCGCTAAATCAGCAAGTTCGCCATAGCGAACTTGCTGATAACTTCGCTAGTTTACAAAACAAAACATAAACAAACCATTAACTATATTACAGACTCGATAACAAATACTAGACTATGAACTACTGACAAACATGTACCAACAATCCGTCTTATGGTTACTTGGTTGCCAAGGTAAGGGGTATTTTCCCGCTTACTTTTGAATCTTTTTGAATTTTGAATTTTGAAATTCGAAAGGTTGGTAAGGATAAGAACGGTCCAGACATCTGAAACGTCGTGTGGCGGTTTCTTCTGACTGTGTCAGGACGTGCAGGAAGTTATGGTGACGTGACAGAACATGGTCATTCCAGTCGCTTTTTTAGGCGCGTGGGCACGATTTTTCGGGCGCGTGGCCGCGAAATTACTGGCACGCGTCCTGTCAACAGCTGTTGCCAGCTTGCTTTTTGCCACGTGTCATAGTTTCATTGCACCTTCGATTTCTCTCTCCTCCGCATTAAAGTCACCGCATTAATTGCGATTACTATATAAAGGGGAAGAGGGTTATTTGCAATTCACACTTTTCACTCTTCTCTTCATCTTTAAGGCGATTTTCGGCGAATACTCCTTTATTTAATCGAGCATTCTCTCGAAATCGTTTTCTTCTTCCTCTGCAAGATGTCTTCACGTGATGCTGAAGCTGTGGCCGACGACAGGAGTACTGCTGGCGAGTGCCAGTGTGCTCTGCCCGGCGATCAGTACCGGTATGTTGTCAGGAAGTTCATGCTCGATCCCCTCGAGCCTGAGTTTCCTGAATCCCACCAGACCGTGTACGATGCCCCCAGAGGCAAGATCGGGGTTTATGCTGCATTTTTTGTCTATGGGAATCTTAGATTCCCATTGACAAAATTTGTTTACCGTGTCCTTAAGAGGCACGGTGTTCATTTGACCGAGCTGCACCCCATGGCGATCGCCAAGATTCGCCATTTTGAGTGGGTGTGCCGGATTTTGGGCATCGAGCCCCATGTGGACCGCCTGATGACCTTCTATACCTGGAGGTGCATCCAGGGGTGGTACACCCTGACGACCCGTATCAAGGGTCTGAAGATTTGCGACACCGAGCGCAGTCTTCGCGCGTGGAAGCAGGAATTCTTCTACATTTCTGCCCGCGCCGTCCCCCTTGCCATGAAGTTTAAAAATGGCCAAGCGATACCGAGCCTTTACGCCCCCAATTACCAGGAGGCGGAATGGTTTTCGAAGATATCCCGGGTCCAATCTCCGGTTTATCGGTTTGCGGAGTCCGGGATGGTCATGTTAGGGATGAGCCGGGTGTGGAAGAATGCGTCTCAGGTTCCCATCCTTCTGGAATATGGTTTGAACTCTATTCCCTATGGTATGTCTTGTCTTTCTTTTTGATACGAGTTTGTCTTCTAACTGTTTCTTTTCTTTCAGAGGGAAATGATTTGGAGTCGCTTCTGTACCCGCGGGAAACCGACGGTCCCGCGCGGATGGGTACTCGTGCTCTGGACGAGGGCGAGTTGCCCATCCTGGAGCAAACGGCGGATCGGTTTGTGGAGGTCTATCCGCTGGGCCACGAGATCCTGAGCCACCGGCGGCCAGGTAAGGCGATATTCTTTCCTCAATCCCTCAATGCTGTACCCGCTGCTGGAATTAACGACCTGTCTTCTGAGGAATCCTCAGATGCTCCTCCGTTGGTGCGGAAGAAGAGGGTTGCCGGCGGGAAATGGAAGGAGAAGGCCTCCACAGCTGATCCGGTGATTTTATCTGACTCCGAGTCAGATAATGAAGAGGTGGCGGGGAACCCCGGTGGTGAGGAGACCACTGCTCCGGAGGCTACGACTGTTACCTCCGGAGATCCAGCGACGACGACGGTGATCGGTACCAAGAGGCCGGCTCCATCGGGTTCCTCCCCGCCCGTCCGTACGTTCAGGGTCAAGAAAACCCGTAAGTACAATCATAGTTTCTTTCTTTGTAGATTTATCACTATAAATTTATCTAACACTTTCTTCTTTGTGCAGGCGTGGATGTTGACGCATTCCAGGGTGAAGCGCAGAGGAGTACCCTTCCGCCAATGACGGTAGGCTTGGTCAGCCTACCTGAGGCGTCGACCCAGGTGACCGCGCCTGCTTCCGCTGGTTCAGTTGCTCCTGAGCAGACTGTTCCAGCTGAGATGACGTCACCGCCGGCCGTGAGTGTGATTTTTACAGCATCCTTCACAGAGCCGGCGGTTACTGCTGCTGCTGACTACGAGGCGGCGACCACGGCGGCGACCACAACGGCGACCACGGCGGCTGCCACCATGCCCGCGCCACCGGCACCGATGGCCGGACCATCAGGTACGCGCAGGGCTTCCCGCCGATCTTTGCCACCTTCCCGTCTGCCTGACCTGTTGGATGGATTTCCTTTAGGTTCAGGTGATGGGTTTGGCGGCTATCGGCCTGTCATTGACCCTACAGGTGCGTGGGGTTCCTTTCTTTTTCCCTTGTTTTTTATCATCTTTTCCTTACTGCCTTTGTTTCTTTTGCAGTGTCGGATTCCAATGAAGTGTATGTTCCGCGATGGAACATACGCCGAGGAACAACCCTACGTACCCCTGTGGAGTGCGTGGACTGGGCTCGCCACGCTGCTCCTCATGGTGCGTTGGGGGAGGCCATGGCTAGCTACCAGGAGGGTAGGCTAACCAATGAGCTTCGGGTTCTCCAAGCCCGGATGCAGCCGCGCGTCGAGCTGCTTTGTCGTGAAAACGACAAGTTGAAAGCAGCTCGCGCCAAGGACGTATCTGAGGCGCGTGCTCTTCGGGAGGAGAACCAACAGCTGGCGGCAGCTGCCGCCGACAAGGAGAAGGCCTTCAAGGCCCTCGAGGTTGAAGTTCAGGCGCGACTCGAAGCCCGCTCCAAGGCTGCCCAAGCTGTGAATGAACAGCTTCGGCTGGCCAGGGAGACTGCGCGAAACGCAACCGAGAGGGCTGCCAAGGCTGAAGCCGTTGCTGAGCCTTTGCGTGTGGAGAATGAGGAGCTCAAGGCCAAATTAGAGGCTCTCCAACGCGCTCATGATGCCTTGGCAATGGAAGATGCCAAGAAACTCCAGGAAATCCTGGACCAGAGGGGGGTGCTTGACCACACCGAGCGGAAGCTTAAGGGCGTCGAAGAGGCTGCCGCAAAGGAAGTTTTACTTGCCAACCTTAACAAGAGCGAAGCCGAACGCGCCCATAACGAAGCTCAAGCTGCCCTCCAATGGCTTCTTCGAGAAGCGTTGCCTCAGGTATGTTTAGTTTTATCTTCACGCTTTTCTTTTGTAAGAAAAGGTTCTAATACTTGTGTTTTCTTTGTAGGTTGTGCGTCGGGTCTTTTCAGAGACCTCTTACGATGATGCTATGACCGCAGCCCTCGACGCTTCTCATGAGGATGGGGAACGGACCGGCTTCCTGCTTGGTCTAGGGTTTGCTGAGAAAGGCGTTCCGCCTTCCAACTTCCCTCTGTATAATGCGGATACCGAAACTATTTATGACCAAGCAGTGAACCATTATGCTGCCTTCCCGCATCCGGTGGTGGAGAAGGTAAATGAAATTGCTGCTGCTGATGATGGGCTTGCTGTCCTTAGAGCTTTCCTTGAACCGTCCTGCTCTGCTGATGGTGCGGGTCCAAGTGGAAGTGGTCCTGAAGCATGATCCAAAAGATCCCTTTCCACCACTAGCGTAGATATTTGCTCTTACTTCTTTTGTATGCGGGTATATACCCAGCAATGTTTGTAATATTCAAGTTGAAATAAAGAATGTGTTTGTCCTTTCCTTTAACGCATGTTTACACTTGGCAATTTCTTTAGTACTTAGATAAGTTTAAATTATAAGTTTATTTTCTCTCTTTCATGATTGTGCGGGTAAGACCGTCACTTGCACTTAGTAGGATGGCTAAACTTACATTTATCCTGCGCGGAAGTTTTCCTTATCTTTTCCTTGAAATTTTCTAAGTGTTCAGAATAAGTTAACCCTTGAACGTGGTAGATGATAGGTTGAAGTTTTGCTTCCTTGTTTGTGATTGTGCGGGTAAGACCGTCACTTGCACTTACAAGGATGGCTAAACTTAACTTACATCTGACCTGCGTGTAGGTTTTCCTTATTTTTTAGTATAAGTTAACCTTTGAACGTGGTAGATGATAGGTTGAAGTTTTGCTTCTTTGTTCGTGATTGTGCGGGTAAGACCGTCACTTGCACTTACAAGGATGGCTAAACTTAACTTACATCTGACCTGCGTGTAGGTTTTCCTTAGAACTTTTTAACATTTTTAGCGTTGTTTATGCGGGTTTTGCCGCCTTCCACACGCAACTACTTACTTCTTCACGCATTGGTGCGGTGAATACCGGCACATGGGAAGTTCATAAGTTAAAGGCAAGGCTATCAACACATTGTGTAAGGAGAATCATTTCCATTAGAAGTGGCTCTAAGCCTTTTCTTTACAAGTTTGGAATTGATCTACATATAACATCTGCGTAATTGAGCTCCATTCCATGTTCTTGGGATAGGAGTGCCATCGAGCCTTTCAAGCCGGTATGCGCCTTTTCCCAGGACTTCATTGATAATGTATGGCCCTTCCCAGATCGGGGCCAGCTTTCCTGAGCGCTCTTGGTTTGAAGCCTCGTTGTTACGCAGTATGTAGTCTCCTTCCTTGAAGTTGCAGAGTTTTACCCGCGTGTTGTAGTACTTTTGCATTTGTCGTTTGTAGTTCTCTTCACGCACTGCGGCTAAGTCTCTGCGTTCCTCGGTTAGCATAAGATCCAACCGTCTTTCCGCATCATTGTCTTCTGGCTGACTCAAGACCCTTGGTGAGGGTAGACCAATTTCGACCGGGACCATGGCTTCAGTGCCATAAGTGAGGCTGAACGGGGTTTCTCCCGTACTGGCCTTCTTCAGCGTTCTGTTTGCCCAAAGGACGTGCGGAAGCTCGTCCACCCAGCCGGATCTGTGCTCCGAGAGTCTTTTCTTTATGCCATCAACGATGCTTTTGTTTGCTCTTTCCACCTCACCATTACCTTGCGGGTGTGCCACTGAGGTAAAGGTGTGGGTGATTTGAAGTTCTTTCAGCCACTGCTGTAGCTTCTTGTCAGCAAAGTTGGTGCCGTTATCGCTCACCAAATTCTGTGGAAGTCCAAAACGACAAATTATAAATTCCCAAATAAATTTTTTGATATGCTTTGCGGTTGTTTGGGCTAAAGGTTTTGCTTCTATCCACTTGGTGAAGTAGTCGATGGCTACCACTAGGAACTGAACATTTCCTGCTGCTATAGGAAATGGGCCTGTCACATCGATGGCCCACTTCTGAAATGGCCACGAAGAAGTGACTGGAACCAGTTCGTTTTTTGGGCGATGCGTGTTAGGTGCGTAAAGCTGGCAAGACCTGCATTTTCTGATGTATGCCAGTGCATCCGTATGCATCCCCGGCCAAAAGTATCCCGCGTTGTTTAACTTGGCTACAACAGCGCGGGGACCTGCGTGTACCCCACAAATGCCTTCGTGTACATCCCTTAAGAGGTAGTCGGCATCTTGGTTGTCCACGCATCTCAAGAGTGGGCCAAGAAAGTTACGTCTGTAAAGGATGTCATTGACGAGTTGATAATTCAGTGCTTTACAGCGTAGTTTTCTTGCCTGTGTTTTTGACTCTGGTAGTATTCCTGCTGCAAGGTAATTTATTATTGGTGTCATCCACGTTTCTGTACTGGTTTGGATGACACAAATTTCCTTGTGCGGGACTGATGGTGCTTCGAGGAGTTCAATGCGGATGTCCTTTCCCAAGTGGGTGAAGGCTAGTGATGCAAGCTTGCTTAACGCATCCGCAGATTTGTTTTCGCTGCGCTTGACGTGTATGACTTTACAATCACTAAAATCACGCATAAGGGTTTTTGCCTGGGCGAGGTACAGGGCCATGGTGTCGTTCACAGCCGTGTACGTCCCATTTATTTGGTTGGCCACCAGCATGGAATCCACGTGGGCTTCCAAGTTTTTCACTCCCATCTTACGCGCAATTCTCAAACCGGCCAAGAATGCTTCATATTCGGCTTCATTATTCGTACTTGGAAAATCCAACCGAATAGCGTAAGTATATTCTTGGCCTGCTGGGTTGGTTAATTTTAACCCTGCGCCTGAACCCTCGTTACTGGCTGCTCCATCAGTGTAGAGTCGCCAGACATCATTGACGTCCTGTGCTGGGGAGGGTTGAGCCTCCTCCTGGCACTCTTTCTCCCGCGAAGCGGGGACTTCTGCAATAAAATCGGCCAGGACCTGGCCTTTTATGGCTGGTCTTGGCTTGTACTTAATTGCATATTCTCCCAATTCAATTGCCCATTTGGCTAGACGTCCCGATAATTCGGGTTTGCCTAGAACGTTTGAGAGTTTGAAGTTGGTGAGAATGGTGATTGGGTGGCCCTGGAAATATCGTCTTAACCTGCGTGAAGCATGTATAAGTGCTAAGACTAATTTTTCGAGGGTAGAGTACCGGGTTTCTACGTCTGTTAGTACACGGCTAACATAATAGATTGGCATCTGGATGCCCTTTCGTTCTACTAGCAGGACTGCCCCGGTTGCTCTATCTGTTGCGGAAAGGTATAGGATTAACTCCTCTCCCGCTTGTGGTGCTGTAAGTGTTGGGAGTTCGATCAGGCGTGACCGAATCTCCTGAAAAGCTGCTTCCGCTTCTGGTGTCCAGCGGAAGTGCGTTTTCTTCAAGCAGTTTCTCAATGTTGACACGAAAGGAAACGACTTATCTGCATGGTTTGCCAAGAAGCGATTAAGTGCGACTAGTCGTCCATTCAGTGTCTGAGCCTGTTTGATGGTGGTAGGTGATTCCATTTTAACAATGGCTTCGACCTTTTCAGGGTTCGCTCTAAAGCCATCTTTAGTAACAATGACTCCCAAGAACTTCCCTTCTTCCATCCCAAATGAACACTTGCTCGGGTTGAGCTTCATGTTTATCTTTCGGAACGTGTTGAAAGTTTCTTCAATGTCTTTCAACATCACCTCTGGCTCGAGGCTTTTGATGACCAAATCATCCATATAGACTTCCAAGTTTCTCCCGATTTGGGCATGAAACTCTTTGTCCATTAGTCGTTGGTACGTGGACCCTGCATTCTTAAGTCCGAATGGCATCATTTTATAACAAAATGTACCATCGGGCGTCCGAAATGCGGTTTTGTCCTGGTCATCAATGGCCATGTGGATTTGGTGGTACCCCTTATACGCATCCAAGAAGCATTTAAGGCGAAATGGTGCCAACGAATCCACTTTGAGATCAATTTCTGGTAACGGATAACAATCTTTGGGGCATGCTTTGTTCAAATCTTTGAAATCTATGCACATGCGCCATTGTTTGTCATTCTTCGGTACCATTACGGGATTTGCAACCCATGTTTGATATCTACTAACGCGTACGATGCCTGCGTCAAGGAGTTCCTTGACTTGGGTTCTACACGCGTTAGTTTGTTCAGGCCCCATTACTCTGCGCTTTTGTACGACTGGCGTAACAGCTGGATCGCACTTGAGCTTATGCTCCGCCTTACTTCGGGGTACACCAGTCATGTCAGCTGGTGCCCACGCAAAGATGTCAGCGTTTTTCTGCAGTAAGCGTTTGAGTAAGGTGCGGGTGGGATCAACGATTGTTGGTCCAATGGTAACGGCCTGGTCGGGGTATTTGCCATTGAAGGCCCATTTTTCTGGTTCAGTGATGGTTGGTTTAGCCTTTTTCGGTTTGGGTTTAGATGAAACAGATGCAATGCATACCTGGGGAATGCCAGAGATCATTGCTACACCCTCAGCTGTTGGCCATCCCATCATGCCATGGACTGAAGATACCACGGCGTTGAATCTTGCCATCCCGTCTCTTCCGAATAGGATGTCGTACGTATGATGTGGCTTTTTCATCACGACATAATCCACGTCTTCTGTGCGTGAATGATTCCCATCAGTAAGAGTAACGGGGAAAGATAGGATACCCAGGGGTGTTTCTGTACTTCCGTCAAACCCTTCCATTGAAGCGTAGACCGTTTCCAAGCGTTCTTTGTCTTCATCATCCAGCTTATCAAAGAACTGTCTGTACATCACTGTCGACGAAGCGCCGTTGTCAGCAAGAGTGCGTGAAGTGATGTAGTGCCCCAGCTGGCTTCTGATGACGATGGGGCCTTCTTTGCTGGGGCCTCCTGGCACTCGCGGGAAGCGCACCTCAGCTTCCTTCCACGCGCATGGTTCTGCCACCCGTCTTTTTCTTCCTCTGACCTTGCCATGAACCATGTTGATGCTGATATCGACGGGCTTTCGTCCGTTACCTCTGTACCGGTTGTCATTCCTTCCTCCCTTCCTGATCGATGCCACAAGATGTGCAAGCCTTCCATCCTTGACAAATGTCTCAATAATATCCTTCAAGGATGTGCACTCTTCAGTACCATGACCTTTTGTCCCGTGGAAATCACAGGATTTGCTTTGATCCGCATTAGGTTTCTGCCGGATCAATGGGGCTTTAGGCCATGGCAATTTTTCCGTGGCAAATATCTCCGTGACGCTCTTCGTGAGTGGCGTCCACCGGTGTTTTCGGTTTGAAGGGTGTGTGTTGTCCCTTCCGCCAACAAGAGGGCGAGAGCTGGATGAGGTGTCAAAGTTTACCCTTGACTGCCAAATACCTAGCCTCCTCTTTTTGTTCTGCCGGGCGATCCGGACATTGTTCTCTCTGGTCCTCTGCGTGTAGAGGTGTGTACTCTGGGGAAGATCCCTTCCCAGTTGCTTTTCCGTCTCGGCAAAGTTCTTTGCCGCCGTCATAATGGCATCCCAAGTTGATGGCATGCCATCCTTACCCGTCAATGTGCGGATAAGTTCTGGGTATTCGGCGCCTTGGATGAAGGCGGCGCGAACCAGATCTTCACTTATGTTGCCGAGACTAAGCTTTTTGGAGTTGAAGCGAGTGATGAAGTCTAGTAGAGATTCATCCTCCTCTCTCACGCAGTTAAGGATCGTCCACTGCTCTTCAGTGTACTTCCTCTGTTGGCTGAAATGCTGGCTGAACTTGTTCTGAAAGTCCGCCCAGTCATATATGTGGTGGATCGGTAAACGATCGAACCATGCCCTGGCCGCTCCGACCAGAGTCATCTGGAACATGTAGCACCACGTGGGTTCCGTCCAGTTGCTGACGGTAGCCCCCGCAATGAACCTGTTCAAATGGTCGTCTGGGTCGGATAGACCATCATAAGTGCCAATGTTGGACATTTGTTTGGCACTTCTCGGGGCGATTGCTTCCGCAATGTCCCTTGCGAACTTTGACTTCCCTGCATTTGTAGCAGTTGGTCTAAAGGTTTTGGAAAAGTCACGCGGGTTTCTCTCCACGATTGGTTTAAAGGCTTCCCCAAAATTCCTTTTTGGTTGGACGTCCGTTTCCTTACGCTTCCCTTTCGCCTTATGGCGAGGGTTCGCGTCGGTGTCGGACTCCAACTCGTCGTCAGAGTACTCGCAGTCACTGCTCATATTGAGGTGTTGGCGAGTACTGGCGAATTCGTCAGCCTGTTGAACTGAACGCAAGCGTTCGTCCAATTCGGCTTGGAATTCTCTTTGCCGTGCTTCGGCCCACGCCTTCACTTGATCTAGTGTTTGGCGAGGAACCTTCGTTCGTTTTTCCAGTTGGGTATCGGAGAACCCCAATGGAATATTTACTCCACTTGCCCCGGCTTGGGTAGTCGGGGTAGTGCTCGTAAGGATTGTATAACCGCCGGTGTTCCCCCCAGTTGCTGGGGTTGTTACCGGGGTTTCTTGGTCGGTTACTGGCCTTTGAACCGGAGTAACGTTAACCATTTCTTCAGAAATTGTGAAAAAACTAAAATAGTTCTAGCTTTTATGCACGGATGGCGCCAATGAAGAAACACTAGGCGACCCGGTACAGATTATAGATAATCTGGGGGTTAAGTAATGATTCCCACGGATGAGGTCTAGCTGAGAAGGCTGTTCTTCAGGAGACCTGCAAAACAAACACCGTAAGCTCGTCACTGAGAAGGGGGGGGGGGGGTTCCTCCTTGTGAACACCCTCCGGCGTGAGAATCAGACTAGGTTGCTCTGAATATAAGTGTATATTAAGAGATTGCTAGATAACTGGATAGCAGATGATCTTACCATTCCGAGATGTTGGAGTATTTATAGCCGAAGGTAGGTTTCCAAGCAGGTACAGCCGGCTGAATAGTATTCCTGTTCTACCAACAGTGGACTATGCACAGGCCATACTGGTTGGTGGGTAGGTTACGGCCAACAGTGACAAAGTCGGCTGCACTATTCCACCAACTGTAGATTATGCACGTCCCACCTACTGTGGATTGTACGCAGGCCATGCTGGTTGGTGAAAAGGTTACGGCTAATAGTAACACTATTCCACCAACTGTAGGCTACGCATGTCCCACAGTAAGGGTTGGTGAGTAGGCAGCGGCTAATAGTGACAAACAGTACTAGAGGGTGCTCCTCCTCGCACTGTTGTCGGTGAGCTGTCACCCTGTGATTGGCTCATGGGTTGTTCTGGTCAGATCGTCTGTCCTATCCATACCTTGGTAAGTATAGTACAAAAGATCTTTCAGAATCATACAGACTGGCTCATTTAGGCGGGATTGTTCCTGCCTTGCTCATTCCTTCATGTGACTACTGAAGTATCTATTGTCTTGTGCGTGTAGCCCTGCTGTCTGCGGGTAGCCTTCCCTGATGGCTTGTATCCGCAACTGCGGGAACAGGCGGGGTACTTCACCATTGGGAGGCTTTCCCTGCGTGTACAGCTTGCGTACTGCGCGTAAGGTTCTATGAGCATGGTGGGTCCTGCGGGAGCAGATGGTCTTTGCGCCGACGTCCCTGTTCAAGGTGAGTCTTGTGGGACCAACTGGGCTCTGCTGGGACCTACCTCTTCATTGGTAATGTCGTCGCCACCATTGCTTATAATCCATAAGCTTCTCTAAGGTTCATTCCAGACCCTTGATAAGTGAAGATCCAAAGTCCACCCCATCTCCTGACCCCTCATTTTCTTTCTTTTTTTTCTTTTATCGGCTATTCTTCTTTCTCCTTCAACACGCCATCTACTTGAACGCTCAATACCCCATCTCTTTCAACCACCACTGCCTTCATCCGCCACCATCAAGATCCAAGCTCTGTTAAGACCGTCAAGATCAAGCTCAAGCCACCTGTAATTTCAGCCACCATCCACCAACACACTGTTGCAACTTCAGCCACTATTAACCACCATCGCTAAAGCCTCACCAACTCTTGTAATTTAATTTAAAAATTATGTAGAAATCATGTACTTTAACCAATTTTAATGAGAAATTAAGCGTGTTTTGTTTCATTTCCGAGTTCAATTTGATTAATAATCGTGTTTTGTTATGTTAAAAATGTAGAAATCTGTCTCCGACAAAGTATCCGAAGGCACATTAGCGGAGACATGTTACACAGTAGTGGTACTAGGGAGTGGTAGTGACAAAGAATTAGTACACGTGCCTGGATATGGATGGCGGTAAAAACGATCGGGTGGCAGTTCTAAATGGTTGGAACCAACCATTTAGAATCTCCCAATTCTATTTCGTCGGCTGACAATTCTATTTCGTTGGACGACCAATAAATGATGGGTTTTTAAAAGGTTGTCAGACCCGACCGTTTATAAGTACACGCACCTGGATGTGGATGGCGGTAAAAACGATCATGTGGTAGTTTTAAATGGTTGGAACTGACCATTAAGAAAAATGACCATGTTGGGGTTTTGAAAAAAGGGAGGGGGGGGGGGGTAGTCAAGGAATTTAGTGGGTCACAAGGCCATTTTGGTTATTTTCCCAACAAATTACGCAACTTGCCATACATGTTACGCAAAGTCACAAACAAATGCATACGTAACACAACCGCATGTCAGCAGCTGGAGTATCGGGCTATTATTAAATATAGTTTAATGATCCTCTTGTTCTCAATTGATGAGCCCTGTCATGCGTATGTCATAAAGTTTGTTTAGATAATTTTGGTGAATATACGATTCATTGCAAAGAGCTTCCAGGGTTTAAATATAGACACGATTAGATTATGGATGTCCTTTGTGATGTGTTAAAATGGACAGGGATCTCAGCAAAAAAGAGGCTCATGTGAATTTCTTGTTGCAACCGCTTGAAAGTAGGTTTACTCTCCGACCTGCGGATGCTCCTATGTTTGGAGTTTTTTTTTTTTTTTTTTGAGGGGGGGGGGAGGGGGGTTGATGCTTGTGTGGATCTCACTGGAGTGTCCCCTTGTCGGAATTAGGGACAACGGGGTTGTTGCCGGGCTGACTGTGTTGAAGGCAAAATCAAGAAAAGTTGCCAAGTATGAGAAAACTTGTACTGAGAATCAACACATTTTCATTCCCTTTACTTTTGATACATTTGAGTCCCTTGCCCTCGAAGCTGATGTGTTCCTGAAAAGAGTTCAGCGGGTCGTGCACAGTAACTCATCGACGATGAAGAACCATAACTTTGTTTTCAATAGGATCGGGTTAGTCATTCAAAAGGGGGTTACAACGCATCTTATTGTCCACTTACCTGTCACTTTATTTTGTTGGATTTTTTTTATATTCAATTGATGGTGATAATTTTTAATATTAGGAAAATTCTTTAGGAATATGTATAGATTCAATTATTTGAATAAATGACATTTTTTTACCATATGAAATATGGTAGGGATGACGAAATGGCGGACGGATATGTGGCTGGGATCCAAGGAGGGTGTTTGTTTTGCTGGTTTGCAGAAGAGTGAGTAATTGTTGGAAGCCGGATGCAGCAAGAGTTTGGTCCTGCTTTCCAAACCATGACCATTAAAAAACATGTAAATTGACCTTTGAAGCTATGACCCTTCTAGTTTTGTCCTTTTTTGGCCCTACCCCCTATATTTTGTACATCTTTCTATTTAATTCTGTGCTGCTATTGCTGGCCGCCCTTCTTAATTTCTCATCACAACACCACCTTGCTTGTAACCAGAAAGGGTTCAAATTATCAACATTGAAATGCTAATAAATATTATTAGTTTTAAAATTTAATTTTTTCTAAACACGAACCTATTTAGAAACATGTTACATGATATGACATACGTACGTTTAGGGTCATGATAAACAAACTATGTAACATCTACATACATCAATCTAAATGTATACATTTACAGGCACTGCTGTACTGTGTACATGTGTTTCTCATCAAATCATCAATAAAAAGAATCATGCACATCGAACCCACAAAACATAATTAAATATACATACATAACGACGTTCTTTTAACCTTTTAGGGTCTTCCTAAAATAAAATGTTTGTAAATCACTCATTAACCTAAAGTCTCAAGGTCAATTTTGCTCATGGTTGGAGAATCATAGATTTTGTTCACAAGTGGAGAATCGCGGACTGTTTTGTGAATCATGCTTCGCGGACTAAAGATTTGAGGAAGCTTAAAAGGATGATGACCATGCTTAAGGTTTAGGAAAGCCAAAAACAGGTTCATGGACTGAAGATTTGTGAATCGTGGTTCGTGAACTTCTGTCACACCCCAACCTAAGGCGGAAATGTCGGGGCGTGATCCGATTGCCCACAGCTCGAAGATACTATCATAATATAAAAGTGATAATATCTAACTAATTATTTTAATTTCAACATACACACATATTTACAATACAGTAACCAATTTAAATAACATATATGAATTCAAATAAAATTTAACTTAATTATATCTTAAAGTCTTGTCTACGTGTCCAAGCTTTAATCTTCCATACAAGTAACCTGCATATGCGTATAAAATGGAGTTTTGTCAACATAAAGTTGAGTGAGAATATCACTAGTTTGACACAACAATAAAATAAGCATAACGTGATAAGTGCGAATAATGAAATCAAACCTTAAACAAGTATGTGGACCGTTGCCAAGCGAATCGGGCATTGGTCACCAGCAGGAACACCCGCTATATGATTGATTGAATAGTAATTCCAACATACGATTGATTGAATGGTAACACAAGTAAGCAATAGCACATAAGTTGGATTAAATCACCTCACAATAACACGTATGCATTTGCTTGAATATATATATAGTATGAAAATATGAATACGTACGCATATGTCCCAAAAAAGTTTATGAAAATCGATTAAAATAGGGGAACGATAAACTCACCTTAGACGGAAGGCAAGTGATTAATAAATTCGACAAACGAACTAATTATTTAAGCGAGTGGTCCAATACACGTCCAACGAGATTAATGATCAGAATCTGAAACTTTATGATATGAAACTATAAATAAAAACGAACTTAATGCCACTAGAATCAATCCAAACAGATGAGTAGAACTCTAGTTATGTTGATTTTAATGTTTAAACGAGTCGAGTCTGACCAGAATCCGAACTTCGAGTCGGGAGTTGGGTTTTGGTCAGAACCCTTAAAATTACGTTACGAGAATAAAAGTCTTCTCGACCGAATGTTGAATTCGACCAGAAGTATGAGAAAATGCAAAGTCAAACTTATTGACTGTTTTACCCTTTATCGGGTTTTAAAGCAATTGACCAGTCAACACACTTCAATCACCGAAATTGATTGAAGGTTATTGACTAGGGAATATGTATGAACAATTTTAAAGTTTACAACTTATCCGGAAAGTGAAAGGATCAAGAGATATAACGAGTCAAAGATCAACGTATAAGCAAAGTCAAACGTCAAGGCTTGTGCCTTTAACGAATATGCAAAAACCGAAGGTTTTGAGAATGAGAAAAGGTAGGTAACGGCTGGAGGAGATGTAGTAGGGTTAGGTTAAGGTTTACAGCAGGGAATTAGGATGTGTTTATATAAGAATAGCTAAAACGAACCAAATATGGGCTTTTTGGCCCGTTTAAGCAAGTATATGCGATTTAAGGAAAGAATTTTCGATTTATTCACAAAGATCTGATCTTGGACAAAGGAAAACGATTTAGGAATGGTATTTTAGTTGTATGATGTTTACTTGGACCTTAATTCACTCTAACATGCCTAAAATAAACGATTTTATACCTTAAACGAACCAGAAAACGAACTAAGGCTTAAATGATCTGTGCAGGTACCCCGTCGCGCCGCTCGGCCACCTAGGGTGGTCCCGTCGCGCATCTCCCCGGGCCACAATGGGGAAAGTTTCATTTTTTGCATTTTTAGTCCATGTAGTTTGATATTTGGTCAATTATTGAACTTTTTATGTTTTAAATAAGGATTTAGACATTATATAAAGTATGAGGGGTATAAATTGAACATTAGAAACTTAAATATATTATTTTTGTTTAATAATGAAAATCTAAATTATTCCCAGTCGATTTAAACATAAACGAAAAATCCGAGATGTTACAACTTCCGCCTGCCGAAGAGGAAGAATAAAAATCAAATGTGTCGACTAAGGTTAAGGTTTACTAAGCACGTATTTTTTAATTAAAAAATATATAAAAACAGTTTTCGGTCATTAAGAGATGCTTAACCTCTTTAAACAAGAATTTATTCATGTGTTAAACACGTCGACCTAATTAAGACATGAAACAATATCATCAACATCGATATTATCAAAACCTTGAGAGTTGGTACCCAAGAGCGTATTCAGGAAAGTATTAGCCCTACACGAAATTTGTGAATAAGTGATTATCTGATATTGCGAAAAGAATATCCGTATTTTATTAAAGATGATGTACTTGACTTGTAAATCTTAGATACATTTTAAGAAAGTCAGCTACGTCTCGTAAGTAAATTGCTTCCGGTTGTTCAAGTATCTGATAACCAAAGTTATTCTCTTATAAATGATCACTACGAATCAAACTTATAAAAATTGATCAATCGTTTTTTTTTCCTTTTTGTTGTTGTTGTTAAGGTGGAGAATTAAACGAATAATCATCCAAAGAATTTGGAGATCCACCAAATCCTGAAAGCTGGGATCTTTCAGAAAACGTATTCATATTCGAAGGGTGCATAACTACATGGATAAACTCACACTAACCCGTCAATGTAGGATCCAATTCGATATTTTCCTTGAAAGGTATCAAGAAGGAATTGGATGAAATAAATATCAATTAATGTAGAAGGAAATGTACTCGATTCATTCAAACACGGTACCCTATGAGATAGTTGAAGAGGAAAAATTGAATAATTCATATATTGCTTTTAATCGATCTGTTTTGTTTCATACCCTTCGCTTAATAAGAAAATAAGCCTAATTCTAAGACATCAAACCTATGGGACTTAAATAATATTATAAGAAAAGAGAGGGAAATATATCATATTGAATAAATAAAAATAATCAAATAAGTAAATAAAAGTGAAGGAAAGGAACTCAGCTTCTAAATGGACAAATTTAAACATAAAAGAGATCTTTCTAACTCTCGAAGAATGACGGGCACATGGATAGATCGAGAAACAATTGGGCTGTTTTCTGGAAAAATTATGCTCAATTTCGTACGTGACAATTCCACCAAAATCTCTTCGTTTGTTCACGAAAGAATCCACTCGAATTGGATCTTTTGGCGAATGTATCGGGAGAGAACTTGATTTGATTAGACAATGTGTGGCTGGTAAAGAGAAATCGTTTTCTTTGCAAGGTACAAAATATATCGTCAAATATTTAATATGATTCCACAAGATATTGTTTTGTTCAAACCAGAGATTATATCCAACTGAAAGGATCCTCTGATCAATTCAGTGATCATTTGGATTCCAAAAGTAATAAGAACTCGGGATATCATACATTTCTTGATCAAAGTGAGATTCAATAACCAAAAGAAAGATCATTTTTTTTAGATCATTCCTTTCTTCAAACGAAAGGAACAAAGATATAATCAAAACGATTCCTAAAATGCCTCTCTGGATGTTCCTCAATGTCTCGCATATTCACGAAACATGAGAAGCAGTTGATTTGTTAGTTCTTTTTTCTCTGGCTGAAGGTCAGAACTTTACCTGGTTTCGAATCCTACTGAGAGGTTCACTAGAGATCAGAAATTGTTGAAGAAACAATAGGATCCTTATTTTCTCAGGTGATGGGAAAATAAATAGTTGGTTAATCTATTCAAGATAATTACGTATACTACCTGTTAAGCTCAAACCCAAACTTATTTAACTATTTATCGTTTCGCGTCCTATTAACAAAACCATATCATAAATTGTCAGCCCTAACTCTTTGTCCTTTTGCTTCGTGTTAACGGGCTTGTACCAAATGGTGGAGCTTCATAGGTACGTGTCGATTCCTAAGTACAAAGCTAAAGCTTTTCACGCGATATGTCTAATTACAATGTGGTTTCTTTGGATGAAAGAAACGATTTAGCCCATAATGGGGTCCCGGTTCATATCAAAGCCTTTACGAAAGGATTAAAAAACTAAGTTACCTTTGGATCAAGTATAGCTCTAAGGGCAAGAAGTGAAGGTTAACATGGGAGAATTGGTGTAGTTTTCGGTTGTAATCGTTGTTATTGTTGTATGGTTTTGTGTAGGGTGTTGAGTATTGAATTGCGTCATTTTCTCATGCGCCTCTTTTTATGGGCAGATGTATGTGGTTGTTCTGGCATCCATCTTGTGTGTGTGTATAAAAGTTTTATTGGTCATTAAAAAAAATAAGTTTTTACCGAAGAAACGGGGAAAAAATAAAATAAAAAAAGTCACATAGGGGAGCAAAATTTGAAACTCGACCATGAATTTATAGTTATATGCGTTTTTCTTGTAGTTATCCTAAGACTGTGCATTGTGGAGCCGTTAGCGGGTGGCGTCGGCCACGTAGATGGCGCACATCACAACGGCATCCGCAAGCCGCGACGCGAACGGAGTTCCGTGAGCTGGCGTGAGCATGGTCGCGGTGGGTGAAGTTGATTACTTGGTTTTTTCCTTTTTTTTAATCCTTACAAACTAAATGGGGAGAAGAAGGAAGGTGAAAAACTAATTGATGAAGAAGAAGGAAGGTGAAGAAAAGAAAAGAGAAGGTGTAGAAGATGAATTTTTTTTTTGGGTTTTTTATGTTTGAAAAATTATTGAACTTCGGCCAAATTTTTATTTTTCTATGTTTTGTTTCAAACATTATGTTTATTATAATTTGTATAAAACTAGTATATAATTTGGGTTTTTTATATAATTTGTATAAGTTTGGATTTTTTTTATTTATAAAACTAGTATGTAATTTTTATCTTTGCTATAAAAAATAATTATTTTTATATATTCTTGTTTCAAATTAAAAAAAAAATCAGAAAATTCGTTGAAGCCACCGTTTGCTTGAACTACAACAGGCTTAGGCGGCTGCAGCGGTGGTTTCAGTGAGTATCCTGTCAGCACTACATGACACAATATTGTTGGATGAATTAGGCGCCCGACTTTAAAAACAACACATAGTCTAATATTTTTTGTTTGGGATAACCAATATTATTGACAGATAAAGAAAAAACAATTAAAAAATTGTGAGGTAGCAGGCTTTATACATGAGCCTTCACAACAGCAAAGGTACATATATTACATCCAAGTATGGCTGCATGCATGCCATTGCTGATGCACAATGCCACCTCAATAAAATATATATTCATTTATGAGCTTTGGAGAAAACACTAACTTTCATTAGTTTCATTACATTATACAACTTCACTTGGTTTTAAAATGTTTCTTAGGCTATTTATTGTGGACTTCAACATACGCGACAAAAGTAATGTGGTGCGATAACGATGCTTTAACATTGTGTCGGGACATTAAGGCCTGGGTGGTAAACAAAGAAATGATAACGTGATAATAGGGCTCTAACGAGGAAATAGTATGGCCCAAATGCTTGTTTGGCTAACCACAACGTGATGTTAAAGGAGTGTATTAGTTAAAGCCTCACGGCATACATTACAATAACATGACATTTTAACTTGACGTTTAAAGCCCCACCACAACAAATAGACTTATAGTTTTCGCATAATGTTAACAATTTCTTCAAGTCGCTGAAGAGAGTTTATAAACCAAGTCAACAATACATTTTTATAATAAAAAAAGGAGCACTAAAATCACTTATCATGAAAATACTAAATCTTAGATTTTAGAGAAAGTATTTCAATTTCTAAAGTAAAAGTGATACTCTCACTGATGCAGTTAAAGTTATTTCATACCCATTCATCTAATTGTATGCAGTTCTAATCTATTAATCCTTCTAGTTGCAAAAAGCAATTAAATTAGTCTTTTTGCAGTTGTTGCTTGAATTTAAAAAACAAAAAGAAAGTACCCAATTCATACAGATCTAGCTAGCCCCACATTTCCTTATCTTCTTTTGTTATATTTGTCTTGGGGCTGTAAATAAGTACAAACATTGTTTGGTTTTGATTATAAATTTAAAAATGAAAAAAAAACACATGTTACATTACATCAATACAAAAGGAAATATTAGGAATGTACTTTGGAGCATGCATTAATAATCTATCAAATGGAAATTTGACTTCTATCAGCTGACCCATGCTTGTCTTTCTTAGATCACCTAACCAATGCTTTCTACCATTTTCATGGTCCGTAAAGCCCCAACACAATTTCAACTTTTTTCATTCAACAGCGAACACAATTAATATTTGAATAGGATTCATACAGTAAATCTGTACCCCACAGGCATGTGGATCATCATCAATGACTGCACTATATCTCTAAGAGCATCCACACCCCAAAAACCTTTAAAAACCAATTCATAAACGCCACCTCATTGTCACCTCATATTCCAAAGTTTTCTTTAAAACCCCACTTTTTCCTCCATTCACAAACCAATCCAAACTTCAACCTCATCATCCACATTATCACCTACTTTTACATTAATATTACTAATCAAACTACTTTTATAATAATAATAATAATAATAATAATAATAATAATAAAGTTTTTATATTTTCGGTTAACTTAATTTATAAAAAGATTATTTATAAAAAATGGAGTTTCGTCATCCATGGTTGTGGTGTGAAGTTTGGAAGAGTTTTGATTATGTGGTGTGGAGTTTGAAAGAGTTATAGTTGAAAGAGTTGGGGTTGAAAGAATTAAAAGAGTTGTCTACAGGTTGAAAGAATTTTGGTGTAGAGTTTGAAAAGGAGTATGAGTATTTAAAAGTGGTAAATTTTAATTTAATTTTTTAATTTTTTTTATAGTTGACCGTTGTAAAAAGGGGTTTTTAAACTTTTTTTTTTTAATTATTTTTTAAATAATGACCGTTGAAGCTCAATAAATATTGTTTTTGTTTTTTTAATAACCGTTGTAAAATTGAAAAAAACAATATTATATTTTAGTGAGGCCCTTAAAAACTTCAAGTTCTTTGTTTTTGTTTGAAAACCGGACAAAGTGATTAGTTCTTCTTCACCCCACCTTTTGTCCATATGTTTGGTTTTTGTATGTATGGACCAATCCACCTCATCCGGGTGAAGATGGTCTAAGCAATTACACTCCATCCTTTTTACTGCAAAACTTGATTTTATTGAGTTATGATGTTTCTTAAGTTGTACATCCTTCTAAAAATAACATTGGATAGATGATGAAGTTTTACATAAGGGAAACATGGTTTTGAGATAACTTTATCATCTATCCAAGATAACTTTTTATCTATCCAAGATAACTTAATATATATATATATATATATATATATATATATATATATATATATATATATATATTATAAATCCAAATTATAATGCTAAAAAGTGCCATCAAAAGTTGATGCATCGACGCAATATACCCGTCAATAACTTGAGACTTTAATTGGGTGCTCGGAATTGTCAAAGGATGGGTCGGGACGAGATAACTTTTTATGTGGTACCGAAGGGAAACATCGCCCCGTTTGGTACCAAACGCAAATCGGCAAGGATAGAGAAACTGTCCTGGTGACCCTGCATATGTGTGGTAAATGCTGAACCAATAAAAAAAAGAATTCAATATTTTTGTATTTAAATGATTAAAATAATAATAAATGTCATCATTTCATATTAATAATATTGATTTAGATTAGCTAATTGAAAAATGGTTTTGAGATGGTGTGATAATTTGGTGAATGTATTTTTCATGGTTTTGGGATGCAACGAGATGGAAAATGATGATGTGCTGCTAACTATATATGGGTGGTACTACAAGAAATGTGGTCATTAGTGGCGACAGTATTAGCGACGACACAAACTTCTTAGTGTGTTTTTAGCGGAGATTTTTAGGGATTTTATTAGTGGCGATTTTTAGGCTTTTTAGCAGCGACAAATGGCGCCGTTATTGGTCCGAATCCTTGTAGTGTGAGATGTTTTCCCTCCACCCTACAAATTTAAGAAAAAGTACTTTGTGTATGCAACTGCATAAAATTGTAAGTATATGAGAAAGGGTAAAGTTCAAGAAAGTTGAATAAATAAGGTAATTACACGGATTCATCTTGAACCAAACCTTTAGGTATTATGCATAAAAGAAGAAAAGGAAACATGAAAATGCGTGAAGTTAATTAACCATGTATAAAGTGTAAACAGCTAAACTAGCTAGCTAACTTTAGCACAATTACGTTGTACCGTAGTATTTGTAAGATTGAACTTACAAAACCTAAATCTTTCATAACATACAATTAATTGAACCAAACAAAACTCGTTTATCGATATCATTAAAGACACGTATCTGATAACACATGAAAAGGTTAGGCCTTACAAAAAATGTTGGAGCTATGAACCCGAACATGTTGTTAATGAGATCCAACCCGTGATGGTTAAAAGATGACAAAATTTAAGGTGGTAAAAAGTAGGTTATTTAGTAGACTGGATTGAATTCATTGATTCGTATACTAGACTGTCAACTGCATTATGTTTCTACTGAGCTTAATTGGATCTTCTGTGTGTGTGTGTGTGTAAGAGGGTGAGACTATGAATGGTCATGTCATTTAAAGGTAGACCTTTTTTGTTCATGTCTTCTAGGGACACAATTATGTACAATATTAATTTTTAATTCCTTCATCTCATTTTTAGAAATGTTTTATGTTAATTCTGATATTTTTTTTATCTGAATTCTATGAATTAGTTAATATGACTATTTATGATATTATTTTTCTTCATAAAATTAGCTTATTTTGTTAATATAGTTTAACAGTTTGACAGTCGAAACAAATATTTCATATTAATATAAATATATTGGGTGCCAAAAAAGGTGTATTTCGTGGTTTGGCGGGCGGATTTAGAGAGACTTACAGTTTTCGTTTCGTTGGCAGCTAGGAATGTGCACGCCTCATCAGTTTCGTTCCTGGTTGCGGATGAAACTGCCGAACATGTGTTCGTTACTTGTGGTCTCGCACTCTCACTCAGTCTCTGTGGCAGGTGATTAAACTATGGTGCAAGTCTTCTATTTTTTATATTTCCCCGGTTCGGGATGTGCTTGATTTGTATAAGTTTTCAAAGTTTCCTAAAAGGATTAAGGCTAAAGCGTTCTATTCTGGTTTGGTGTAATTGGAAGACAAGAAATGCTTTAGTTTTCGGCGGTGTTCGGGTTATTTTGTCCAAGTTGGTGGAACACATTAAGTGCTTGGTTTCTTATGGATCAAAAACAGCTTGAAGTCGACTGCGCTTTTTTGAGAAAATTGGTGTCGGTTCGATTCTAACCGTATTCGTGTTTGTATGTTTGGGTGGTTGATCGACCCGTTGATTGGACTAACTGTGTTTGGGTGAGGCTAGCTTCTTGCTAGTCATTGTTCTCGATTAAAGTCTATATTAGTGAAGCGTATTTGTTGGTAGTTAAAAGGAAAAATAAATATAGATTATTTGATACTAGATTATAAACATGAAAAGTTAATTTTGTTTTGCTTTCATAACTTAATAAAATACACATCATCAAAATGAGTTAACTATGAGGAGAGAAAAAAAAACATAATGATGGCTGTGAGAACCCTAATGAGCCGGAGACGGAAACGGAGGGGTGGGGGTCTTAATGCGCCCGTGGGGGGGTGGGTGGGGTTGGATTGGACCATAATTTGCAAAATCATATATGTTTACAGTAAATAATTTTTCATATTATTACTAGTCTTAAAATTTGTGTATTTGCTATAGTATAACCACTAAAATAGAAGGGAAAAGCACCAAAATAACTATGGACAATTGATACAAAAAATCAAAACAAACATGGAAAGTCTCTTAAATTTTAGAGATGAACGAAAATTTAAGAATTTAGAATTTGACACGTGTGTGAAACGTGTGGGCTTTAGATTTTATTTGTTTGCCAAACCCACAAACAAACCACTTATCTGCTGACATGTGATATATTTAAGAGGATTTAAGAGGAAGCATCTACCATTCATATGAAGTTTAGGCGTTTCGTACATTTTGTTCAATTTTTAGACATTCCGTATGATTTTTTGGCGCTTCAGTATTAATTTTAACTAGATGCTTCCGTACGGATTTTAGACGCTTCCATACGGCAAATAAGTGGTCTGTTTGTTAGGTCGACTATTAGATAAAACTCAAAAGGCCCAGAAGCTTCATTCATATGTCAACTTCTGAAGTCCTTAGTTTTCTTGAAGTCTTTATATTTTAGAGACTTTTCATTTTTATTTTGGTTATTTTTTGAATGGTCTATGGTTATTTTGACCGTTTTCTCACAATAAAATCATTGCATTAGTGAATATTATTGTAACTTATTATTAAATAGGGTTTTGTGCATAGATTTGAATTTTGAGTAATGATAAAGAATTGAATGGGAAAGTACTTATTAAATGATTAATAAAAATAAATTCAGAAGAAAGCAACAGATGATCGACTAGTGAGATATTTGATCCCATGCAAACGTCCCTTTCTGGCTCCTCTCCCCCAAAATCTCAGTCTCTAAACTTGTGATAGTCGTGTATACATACACAAATATATGCATTTATGTACATATGCCGTATCTTTATACCAGTACCATCATTTCCTTACAAAACGGGGCATCTCTCAAAACGTGCATGCAATCTAAACAACTACCGGAAGGTTACATCATCTATACATGCTGGCTTTAAACACTTAAACACTAAGTTAAACCGTCACGCCACTACCATGTAGACAGACAGTAGGTCTTTAGCTAACTTGATGCCGCATTATTATGGTTTAAAGCCCCACACTTCCTTATTAAAGTATTTGGGCCCCATTATTTCCTTTTTTTT
The DNA here is from genome assembly GCF_021521415.1 of Bidens hawaiensis. Classification (NCBI taxonomy): domain Eukaryota; kingdom Viridiplantae; phylum Streptophyta; class Magnoliopsida; order Asterales; family Asteraceae; genus Bidens; species Bidens hawaiensis. The sequence goes on along the minus strand of NW_027495614.1, from coordinate 163,472 downwards.
CCTTTTCCTGCCCCGTTAATGTGTTGAAGCCACTTTACCGCCGAACTTTAACTCCTGGCGTGGCGTACCGGCATTCCAAACGTTAAAGTAGGGCCATGTGGTTTTACCGGTTCCTTTACAGCCCCATATAACATATAAGTCTAATGCAACGTCATTTATCTTTAGTTATTATATAGTTAGGGCACCTTGTAGATGTTAGTGCTTATTAATTTTATGTTTTAAAAAGTATATTAATATTATACAAAGAATAATAATGTGTTTAATGGCTGCTTGATATATTCATGTCAATGGGAACGTGTATTATTGTTTTCTTGACAATAGTTAATAGTAACATCGTTCTTATCTTTGAATCAAACGACATGTTCATGAATAGACCCGTTAACATATTCACGTGGCATCAAATACTAAGATGGTTGATTAATTTGTACATATGAAGCGAAAAAAAGCAACGAAACGATTAATAATTAAAAAAATTAACAATTATGTAATCTCTTTTAAAAAAATGATTATTTCTTAAATTATTGGTTTCTATTATTGAAGAAACACTAATCGAACCCCGGGCAGATTACGGATAACCTGGGGGTTAAATAGATGTTTCCCACGAGGGGTTAGACCCGGCAAAGATGGTTCTTCTGATAACCTGCAAAACAGACACCGTGAGCTCGTCACTGAGAAGGGGGGGGGGGGGGTTCCTCCTTGTGACCACCCTCCGGCGTGAGAATCAGACTAGATTGCTCTTGAATATAAATGTATATTAAGAGATTGCTAGAGCAGATATCAGGTATAATATGTAATACGAGATAGTATATGATGATAAGATGATAAGTTGAGATGATCATACCATTTGGGGTATTTATAGCCGAAGGTAGGTTTCCAAGAAGGTATAGCCGGCTGAATAGTATTCCTGTTCTACCAACTGTAGCCTACGCACGTGCCATGCTGGTAGTTGGTGGGTAGGCAGCGGCTGACAGTGACCAGGCCTGCTGTGTACTATTCCTTTTCCACCAACTGCCGGCTATGCACGTGGTATGACAGGAGTTGGTGAGTAGGCAGCGGCTAATAGTGACATACAGTACAAGAGCATGCTGCTCGCCATACTGTTGTCAATGAGCTGTCGTATCTTTGGTCAGATCTTTTGCCCATACCTCGTCAGGTACAGTACAAAAGATCTTTCCGTATCGTACGGACTGGCTTATTTGGGCGGGAGTATTCCCCCTCCCGCCTTTGTGCGGGATCGTTCCCGGCTTTGCTCATTCCTTCAGGTGACAACTGAATTATTGAGAGCTAAGTGCCTTGTGCGTGTAGCCTTGCTGCGCGGGTGGCCTTCCCTGATGGCTTGTATCCGCAACTGCGGGAACAGGCAGAGTACTTCACCATTGGGAGGCATTTCCTGCGGGAACAGCTTGCGTACTGCGCGTAAGGACGTCACGTCTCTGAGCATGGTGAGTCCTGCGGATCCAGTTGGTTTCTGCGCAGACGTCTCTTTTCAAGGTGAGTCTTGCGGGTCCAACTGGGCTCTGCTGGGACCTATTTCTTCAATTATGCTAGTTATGTTGATTGGAATTATATATTGATGTTTCTATTTTATTTAAGTCTCTAATATTCTAGTTGATATGCATGTTACTTTGGCCGAACTTGATACTTAAGTTATACACACTACAAGAAACACAAGGCTCGAGGTTATCACTATCGGACATACCAGTTAGTGATGCTTCGTTTGTGTATCAGTTATGGGTGATACTATTTTTGTTGCTTCTTAAAGACTCTGAAGACTTTTGTTATTTTCGTTATTTTTATCTTATGTTATTTTGTATTTTCAAGTTATGCATTGTATTGACTCTTTACTTAATTATGACATTTAGTAATTTCAATTTCGATTATTTATTCTTTGCGTGTTTTTATCTGATGAATAAAGTTTCTTTTATTTATCAAGGTTAATTTCTTATAGTATCGTATTCTTAATTTATTTTCTTATTCTCGTTCATCACGATCCATTTCAATATCTGCTTCAAGTAATCCACCATTTTTCAATTTTCAAGATTTTACGCTTACAACAAAAGATGTTTTAGAAATTTCACTGTTTTATTAATTAACTCGAACGATCATTTTTAGAAATGATTTGTACATTGATGGTCTTCTGGTTTATATTTAACTTTATCAAAATTTTTGCTATCTCTCAAAATTATGTTTTTCAACATTTTGTAACTCAAACGATGAGACGGATTATGCGGACTATCCGACGATCTAAGTAATTATGGGTCGACACGTAATTATTCAATTTCTCGCATGAAAATCATAATACGTATAATTGTGTCATAATCTAGAACCAAAAGTAGTTTGAGTAACGGTACAAATGATAAGATGATAAGGACATGGTGGATACACCTCTGGTATATCTTATATATAAGTGTCCTTATCAAATTTTCATTTGGAGCGTTGCTCCGGCTATTAGAAGTTCTATGTTATGGCAGATTTTAAATGTTATTGAAAAATGTTTTCCTTAAAGTTTAATTGTTTATAACACGATTATGTTTTAGTTTTCCTTAATTTCGGGACGAAATTCCTTAAAGTAGGGAAGACTGTAACATCTCGTACTTTTCGTATTTGTATTCGTTTATGTTTAAACCGATTCGGGAACGTTATTCGGATCTTTATCATTAATAAAATCATGTATTTAAAAGTATTCATGGATGTATTTTCATTCCATACCCTTTATGTGATTCAAACTAATCATTTAGTGCTTAAAAACTCCCAAATGCCAAAAATGTACACCTTATAAAGCACAAGGACTAAAAGTGCTAAAATGTGAAACTTCCCCACCTTGACCACGCAGCGCCGCGCGGCCAAGGATGGTAAGGTGGTCGCGTGGCGCGGCCACACATCTGCACCAGCAATCTTTGTTATTTTGGTTCCTAGTTCGTATTTTAATGCAAAATCGGTTATTTTTGGACCGAATCACATGTTTTAAGCCCCAAGAAAACTATCCTAGATTTGGTACATGTCCACATTCATTAACCCCTTCAAAAAGAACGAAACAAGAACGAATTTCGATGAGTTTTCAGTTGATTTAGTCATTAAACAAGATTTGGTTACTTAAACGAGCCTTTTAACTAAAATTAACTTGTGCTTACCTATATAAACAATCTACCACACCCCAACCTAAGACGGAAATGCCAGGGTGTGAATCGTTGGTTCACAGCTCACAAGGTACTATCATATAATAAAAAATATGGCAATATCTATTTAATTTATTTATTTCAAATTTCAAATTTCAAATATATACACAAATTCCAAATATGATAAAAATAACCCAAAGTAAAATAAAATGCAAATTATCCTTTATTTTAATATCTAATGGTCTCTCTATGTGTTCTTCACCTTAGCTTCAAACCAATTGATAACCTGCATATACGTATGAAATAAACACAGATTTGTCAACAACACATGTTGAGTGAGATAATCACCAGTTTAACACTAATAATATATATAATAAATGAGAAATGAGCAAACAAAATAATGCGAGTATAAATCAATCAAACCATGAGCAAATAGTTGTGTCAGTTGGCCATTGCCATGCGAATCGAGCATTGGCTACTGTCACACCCCGATTCAGGGCCTAGGCATGTGACCCATAGTTGGTACCTGTTTTGTAAATATATCAGAGTTGTGGGTTAATTAGCGGAAGTCTTGGTTATAATAAAATATTAATTTATTTAGAAAACTTCTTGGATAATAAATATCTAAGTGTTTGATTCACAAACCTTGTTTAATCTTGTTTGTAATATTTTAATAAAAATAAAAACCGAACCATCTCCATGTAGCGAGCATCTATTCCATGAGTGACTCTAATTCCTTGCTATCTGTGCTAAATCTGTTTCCCTGAAATGTGGGTGGAAAATACGTCAGCGATATGCTGGTGAATCGTTGACTCTAAAAACGTTTATTAAAATCTTTTACTGACAAGATAGTTTTCTTAAGTAAAATCAGAAGAAACGTCTCTTATTTATGGGAACTTGTGCGACTTGCCATACACACACAATTATGGTTCTTCGGGAACTGATGCCCATTGGAGAACTTTCGTTATGACTACTAGCCTGCGGCCACGTAGCCTTAATTGATAGGCTAGACAGATATGCTTGAATCTAGTCACATGTGTACTCGGTATGAGTTGCTTTTATTTTCTACTTTGTGACTTTGGATCACATAATCCCTTAAATTTTGAGATCAAGTAATCTCATATAAACATTTGACTAACTTGTTAAGATAAACAACCCGTTTATCTTATTGACTGACTGAAAAGGTTTAACATATTCACCTGTGATTATCTTTTCTGAATGATGTGGTGATCTTGTTTGAAAATCTTTGTGAATGAATGATGATTGATCTATAATAAAATAGGTTTATATAAATACCTGGATCGTCTCTTATCTAGCTACAGACCTTTAATTTGGTTTTGATAGTTTTAAACCTTGACTGATCATTTATTTGAATAAAATATTTAGACCCGTATTCTTTCCATTTACTTACAAATCATGTGCTGAGTTTTTTCTTCATGAAGAAGCATCTATTGATAGGTTTTTTCTTCAAAAAGAAACATTAATGACTATAATCTTTGTATGTAAAATCTTACATTTCTTAATCACGAAGAAAACTATATCTCTTGCATGTAATGATTCTTAATTGTGAAGAAACTATTTCTGAGTATTTCTTCTTATATGTAAAAGCTTATGTTTCTTAATCATGAAGAAACATTATTTTAGCTATAACCATTGTAGGTATAAATCTTTTCTAAACATATTTATGATCAAGGTTTGGGCTATATCACCGACTATGGTCTAAGCCATATAATATTGTAAAATAATAACTTAAGCGGAATCCCCTACCTTACACGGGTATTCAGAGTTTATATGCCCAAGAGTTTATATGCCTAAGCTTGTATGAGCAACACTTCTACTTTCTATCGCGTATTGAGGCTTAAACCGTCGGAACCTCAGGGCTTGACAAGTACCACGAGATCCGGTACGTAAAATGAGGCTAAACGTGGGAACGTAATGGTGTTTCGGTGTAAAATGGAATGTGCCGAAGACCTTCCTATTTATAGCAACTTTTGTGCTCTTTCGCGTAGCGCGAAGGACAAAGGCTATGGCCATTCGCGTCGCGCGAACCGCCTTATTATTTGCTGAGTCATCAACGAGTTTGCCACGTGGTCTGACAGCTTGCCACGTGTTGACACGTGTCTCACATGCAATATTGCTATATCGCATAGCGCAAAGTACAGGTGGATGAGTTGCTTAACGGTTATCTAACTTGGTTCGTTTAGTGCAGATATGGCTGCTGTTGGAGGAGCTGGTGGTGATGACGGTGACGATCAGAGGCAATTCTTTCCAGCCCATAACCAGTTCATAACACTTGACCCAGATGCAAAGGGCGTGGAGGATTATAGGGAGATAATTACTTTTCTCCTGCGCTCAAGGATTTATCATGCAATAACGACTACCCTGCCCATTTCGCTACCGAACATTGAAGACTTTTGGCAGACGGTAGAGTATGATTGCCGGGTTGAACCCCCGGTTATGCGAGCCACCGTTAACGGTCAAGTCGTTCAGTTTTCTTCTGAACATATACGGGTGGCGTTGCAGTTTGGTGAAGAAACGAGGGATGACCCAACGGAGTTTGTTGCGCCATTCCGTGATGGGGCGTTCCTCAGAATGGGATATTCGGGTCTCTTAGGAGACACTCAACGGAGGAAGGGGTTCCTCTTAGATCAGTGGCGCTTCCTTATGCACGTCATGATCGTATGTATGTCAGGACGGAAGGAAGGCACTGATGGAATGGGTGCGACAATGCAGTCTGCTATGACTGCATTGACTTACAATAAAAGATATTCGTTCAGCCAGATGATCTTTTACGAGATCGACAGGCAACGAAGGGCTGTGGCGCGTGAGCGGTTTACGATGTATTCTCGATTTCTACAGATGATTTTCAATCATGTGGCTCCGACGCTGCCTCAACGACGCCCTATACGATACGTTGAAAGTGTGACAAAACGTATCTTTGCACAGTGTCGCACGTCTAGCGCACGAAGCAAGCCTGAGCTGCGTCCCAGGCATACTCCGCTCTTTGGGTATCTTATAAACCCGGAGTATGTGCCTGCGGCGGGGGACGAGTTCAGAGACCCAAGACCACAACAGGCGACAGCACCCCAGGCTGTATCAGCTGCGCCTGCTGTATCTGCTGCTGTGCCAGCTTCTGAGATTGATCTTGACGCCATGTTCGGCGGGCAAGGGTTGTTTGATATGGACCGGTTTGATCCACATGAGAATATTCCAGTCTCGGGTCCACATGCTGATTTTGATGATGTGATGGAAGAGGCTAGACAGATGATGGTGAGGCATGAGAGAACGGTGGGTAAGCAGAAGAGAATTGTTGATGACGACGATGAGGAAGATGATGAAGAAGAAGCTGTGCAGCTGGTGAGAAAGCGCTCACGAAGGGAAACGACAGGTATGGGTGTAGGAGCCGGAGAGACTTCAAGGTTTGCACGTTTTGCTCCACCTGCCTTGTCTGGTATGTCCCTTGTTCCTACCTCTGTGCAGGTATCGACTACAAGCGCTACGGTTGTTCCCGTAGTGGCTACATCGTCGGCTGACACTCCATCGGTCACGGCCGTCCAGACGTCGGCTCCAGCAATTGTGTCTCTACCACCTCCAACGTTTACTCCATCGGTGGTAGTAGCACGATTTGTTGAGTCTACGGTCACCACTTCTGCAGGAGTATCGGGTACGGTACCACCTGCGGACACGCCCTCTTCTGACTCGGAACGGATAGCTTCACTAGAGCGGATTGTAGCTGACCAGTCAAAGACTATTCAAAGCCTAGTGGAAGCAAATCAACTGCAGGCATCCCTCCTGGCTGAGCACGGGAAAATCATAGATGCCTTGAAAGCGTTCTTGGCATCTCAGGGGGAAATGAGCTGTAGAGGTGATGAGTTGAGGACCAAGCGTCGAGAAGACCGAGACGATGATCCCAATGCACCGGAAGGTGCAGGTGGTGAGCTGCCAAGAACCTCTCATGCTCTTGGGGCTTCCACAGCTGAGGGGGAGTCTACCGAAGCGGCTGGTGGTGATGATGTAGTGATGGTGGAGGATGACTTGATCGACGCGCTGAAGGAACTTGATGATGACATGTTCAGCGACGATGTGTTATTTGATGAAGATGTTCTGCCAATCAGTGAGATTGAAAAGATTGGTGCAGAAATTGTGGTAGAAGATGTGATAGAAGAAGGGGAGATTGTTGAAGAAAACGTTGAACACGAGATCCCTGAGGTTGAGAAAGCCGATGTGAGGGCTGAGATGGATGAGACTACTGAGTGGGAGGAGCAGCCTAGGTGGAAGGAAGGCTGTGCTCATTGGTTTATCAAGACCAAGAAGCCTGTTGTTCCAGCCATGTTCAAGAAGAGCTATAACATTAAAGGCTATGCTGAGGCGAAGAAGGGGATCATCTGTTGGATTTATGATGAACAGATCAAGTTATTTGTGGTAAAACGTTATGATGGCATTCAATACTTCAAGAGAATGTTGAGATCTTTCAACACGTTGCCGGAATGCGAGGTGAAAGATTTGGGCAAATTAGGCCTGATAAACAGAAGTGACAACAATATGGCAAGAATGATTGAGAAGATTGTGTGGAAAGAAGGCGTAAAAGATAAAAAGTTTGAACTTCTGAAGCCTCAGAAAGGGAAGTTAGTGGAAGATAAAGAGAGGGGATTGAGAGCAGATGGCAAGCCATGGATGGTGATGAAGTACAAGCCGATCCGATGCATCAAGGAGGTTCCAATGAAGAATATGCCTCAAGATGTGTTGAAGAATCTAAAATGGTGGTACGTTGATTGCCAGACTGCTGAAGCCGTGATGGAAGACGAAGATGAACAAGAAGTGCTGAGGGTGTATGACCCGATGCATCTTGTTAACTTATCGAAAGCTGATTTGCAAGCGTTGAACGAAAAGAAGATATTCTATATTCCTGCTTGGAAGGATGAAGCAAGGAAATATCAGCGAGTAGTCACGGTGTGTGTTAGAGAAGGAGTGCACGCATGAAGATACAGGATTACAAGACAAGAGCTGAAAGATCAAGATATGAAGCTACTGCCAAGGGGGAGTCTGTTGGTGCATAGATGTCAGTAGTTCATATGTATAAAGTCTGTAATCGAGTCTGTAATATTGTTTATGTAATTGTTTGTGTAACAGCGAAGTTGTTGACAAGTTCGCTTAGGCGAACTTGTTAACCAAGCGAAGTTGTTGACAAGTTCGCCTAGGCGAACTTGTTCAACGAGCGAAGTTATAGACAACTTCGCCTGAGGCGAAGTTGTCGTGTATTTAAGTAACCTACGGGTTACTGTTTAGAGTTCGGTTTTTTGAGAGTTTGTTTCAGAGTTCGTGATAGCTGTGATCATTTCACGTGTCAGTGTCTGTAATAGACGTGGTTCGAGTTATAATATAACGTGGTTTCGTTTGTATCGTGTGTTCGTGTTTTACGTATTCTACGCTCGTATCTACCCACGCAGGGATTCCGCACCTGCGTAGATAGCGATATCCCGTGTACGATCCGTCCAGGAACCTACATGGCCCAAAAATAACCGATTTTGCTCTAAAATACGAACTAGGAATTAAAATAACAAAAAAGAGCTGTGCAGACCTGTGGCTGTAACACCGTGAAAATACCCCATCCAAATTTGGGTTAAATATGTAAATTCTAAAAGATAAAGGATCAAAAATGAAAATTCTTGTTTTCATAATTCTTCACGTGACGCAAAGCTGAACTTAAACTACTTCACGCTACGCGAAGTAGCTGGCATTAAAACCGAGAAAAAGGGAGTTTCCTAATTGTTGATGACCAAAATCATTAACTGATAAACATCAGATATCTATATTACCCAAGAACATTTTCAAGCATACAAACAAAATCCAAAAGTTAAGGTTTAAAGTACCAAAAATCCAATAAACAACTTAACCCTAAACCCGGAGATGGTCACGAGCGGATTAGTCTAGCATATGCATCTTGAATGGCCTCTTTGATTCTTGAATGGATGATGGCATGGATGATTATGGTGATTGGGAGGTGTTAAGATGGTGGAGAATGGCCCTAAAATCGTCCAAGGGGGATAGGTATGAAGCATATGCGGCATAGGGTTGAACCGGACTTAAATATGGAAGATAAAACCTAAAAATCGTGTTTTTCCGCCCAGAAGACCATAGCCTACGGTCTCCCCACCGTAAGCTACGGTAAATATGGAAGATAAAACCTAAAAATCGTGTTTTTCTGCCCAGAAGACCGTAGCCTACGGTCTCCCCGCCGTAAGCTACGGTGGGACCGTAGCATACGGTCATCAGCCACTGCCTTACGGTGACTGGCCCCCCGCACTGTTTTGCCAATAACTTCTTCGTTATAGCTCCGTTTTACACACCGTTTTTGGCCACGTCTTCGTCTTCAAATTCTCTATCATTCCATGCAATAAAATCTCTATTTCCACTCCATCTCATATGCTCCAATTTAGCTCCTTTAAGCTCCTTTAAGCTCACCTTTAAACGTAAAACCACTCAAAGTAATCGTGTCCAAGGCATATAAACACATAAAACACACGATATAACTTACTTAACACACATTATATCATCCATACATCAATATGACAATTTTTGTAACCGAAAACTTGGGTATTTTAATTCCCAAGTAATTTTGTAATGTAAATTTATTTAATATAAAAGTCTTCCACTAAAATGAACCCGCTACTCTGATATATTTACAAAACAGATACCAACTGGGCAGTCATGCTCCTAGGCCCTGGGCCGGGGTGTGACAGTGGCCGCGCCACGTGACCACCACACCTCCCTTGTCTGAGCGGCGTGGCGTGGTCAAGGGGTGGAGAACTTTGTTTTTTTGGCAGCTTTAGCACTTGTGGTTTTAAAAATGCTAATTGTTGATATTTTAAGAGTTTTTAAGCAAGAAATGGCAAGTTTAGACAACACAAAGGGTATGAAATGAAAATACCTCCATGAATACTTTTAAATACATGATTTTATTAGTAATAAAGATACGAATTACGTTCTCAAATCGATTTAAACATAAACGAATACAAATACGAAAAGTCTGAGATGTTACGATCTCCCCTACTTTAAGGAATTTCGTCACGAATTTAAGGAAAATTAAAGCATAATATTTTGATAAATAAGTAAACTTTAAGTAAAATATTTTTGTATAACATTTAAAGGTTACAATAACATTGAACTTCTAATAGCCGGAACAACGTTCTAAATGAAAATTCGTTAAGGGCACTTATATATAGAATGTACCAGCGGCGTATCCACCATGTCCTTATCATCCTAACATTTGTACCATTACTCAGATTACTTTCGGTTCTAGATTATGACACTTAATTGTACGCATTATGATTTCCATGCGAGGACTTGGATAATTATGTTCGCGACCATAATTACTTTTATCGCAAATGGTCCGCATAATCCGTCCAATCATGTGGGTTATAAAACATTGAAAAACATAATTTTGAGAGATAACAAAAATTTTGATAAAGTTAAATATAAAACCAGAAGACCGTTAGTGTACAAAACATTTCTAAAAATGCACGTTTGAGTTAAATAATAAAATAGTGAAATTTCTAAAAAATATCTTTTGTTGTAGAGTTAAATCTTGAAGTTGAAAAAGAATGGATTTCTTGAAGCAGATATTAAGATAAAGAGTAATGAATGAGAGTAAGAAAATAGGATAGGAGTACGGTATCATAAGCAACTAACCTTGACAAATAAAACAAACTTTATTAATGATAAAACGCGCAAAAGTTAAATAATCCAAATTGAAGTTATCCAATAACACAAATAAATAAAGAGCCGTTACAATGCATGATTTGAAAAGATAAAATAACTTAATATAGAAATAACGAAAGCAACAGAATTCTTCAATGTCCTTGGGAATCTTTAGTTACAGTTGACTTGATTCAATTGACTTGGAGCACTTGAGGTTATTGGATCCATTAGAACTTGAGCAGTCGAGATAGATTGATTTGGAATAGCGAGAATAGGTTGAGCTTTAACAACGGGCAAGAGTGGGGTTTGATTGGTGTAAGTTTGATAAACTTGAGCTTACGGGTACGAAATTTAATAGGTTTGGTTTAAGTAACAATGATTTTGATTGAGAGGAGCTTGAAGAATGTATGGTTGATAGGTTTGGACTCGATGAGCATGGGCTGTGTAGTAGGGTGCGGGTATAGCTTGAGCTTTTGAGCATGGATGAGTGGAGGACACACATTACGGAGATGATTAAGGTCTCCACAATTGTAGCAAGCACGGGTAGTAGCGGGTCTAGAAGTAGGCGGTACATACCGTTGTTGGACGGCTTGCGCACTAGGTGACGTACGAAAAACATTAGAAAGGTGGCCATAACGATTGCATTGGGTGCAAAGACGGCACGGAGATTGAGCCGGGTGATGATAGTTGCAAATGGAACATAACGTATTTGAACCGGTATAAGATCTCTTGTTTGAGACGGTTGGATCAAGTTGTGCTTGATTGATAGCATAATTTTGGTGATTGGGTTTCTATTTCTTGGTGTGATGAGAAGTGTTGTTATTGTGCGGAGTGGGTTTGGGGTCGGCTCTAGCATTAGTTGAGGATTCAGTTTCGGTTTTATTGAGGGTAGGTTTAGAGTCCTTTCAAGAGAGGGTTTCATCCCTAACATGGTCACCTGAGAGAGCTGTAGCAAACTCCTTGGTGATTCTAGCAGCCAGACGGCGATCAATAGAAGCAGATGAACGACGTTTGATTATGACGATGGATTCTTAGGGGAGACATTTTACGAGGACCAAAGATGAAATTTCTTATATGATGACAGGTAAGTTGTGTAAATGAGTTGATGAAAGATAATAAGGAAGTGAATTTAAATAGAATTGTGCTATTGACTTATCATGACTTGAGGATGAGTCGAGATTTAAAACAATGTGAATAATTTTGAAATATTTAATTAATTAGACAATGTTTATTCTAAAAACTAAAATCCAAAAATGAAATGTTATTGGGTTGGGCTTTCCATGGACTTTTTCTCATGGTAGCTTGAGAGCCCAAATTAAATAACGAAGCATATCCAATGAGCTGGCATCCCATCAGCTTTTCATAGCAATTTGAATGGCTCAACTAAATAATGCAACATACATTTGTGAATTAGGCTTCCCATGAGCGTTCCATGGAAATTTAAATGGCCCAATTAAAATAACGAGCTATAAAGCAATTGAGTTAGTCGGCCCATGAGCGTTGCATTGCATTTTAACTGACCCAACTAAATAACGAATTATCAAATCACTGGAGTTGGTTGGCCCATGAGCGTTACATGACACTTTAACTAACCCAAATATATATCGAATTAACGGATTCAAATATGGGCAGTTGGATTATCTCGTGAATCACCACGGATGATACGTTCCAACCAAATATCAAATCAAAGACGGGTTAAGAAATAGATAGTTGGAGTGCCCATGGGTTGACATGGTTTTTCACCCAACTAAACATTTTAAAATAAATAATAATAAAAATATTGAAAATTTTTTCCCGAATTTAGCCATGAACACCGTGAATTCGGTTTTTATAAGGAATGTAACCAACCAGTCACGTTGACCCCTTAAAGTTCCGGTAGTATGACATTTGTTCCACTTTGGCATATAGGATCGGGTACTGTGGTTAGGTTATCTTCCAGGTAAGGAATAACATCTTACCTTGGGTTCTCAGAACTGTTTTGCCAAGGCCCAACTCGCAGTTCTCTCCCCCTTATGGTTACTACAGAACATGTCACACTCCCATGCTTTAAGGTGCAGGAATAAAAACAAAAACAAGGGAATTCTTAAAGAATTTACCAAAATAAAATGCAATCTACTAGAAAATAAGAGATTTTGAAAATATTTTGAGAGTAAGGCATAGCCTCGGAATTTGTGTGTGCACAATATTAAAACAATAAAATAAATAATCAATTTTAAGTAAACTGTAAATACATAATAATAAGCACATAGGCAATCAAGTAGGCACATATAAGGTACTAAGCATATTACGATGACATTTCTAACCACCTATCTTATAACCTTCGGCTCTGATACTAATCTATCATACCCCAACCTAAGACGGAAATGCCGGGGTGCGAACCATTGGTATAAAATAAGGCAATTCACAGCTCACAAGGTACTATCATATAATATAAAATAAGGCAATATCTATTTAATTTATTTATTTCAAATTTTAAATATGTACACAAATTCCAAACATGATAAAAATAACCCAAAGTAAAATAAAATGCAAATATTCTTTATTTTAATATCTAATGGTTTCTCTATGTGTTTTTTACCTTAGCTTCAAACCAATTGATAACCTGCAAATGCGTACGAAATAAACACAGATTTGTCAACAACACATGTTGAGTGAGATAATCACCAGTTTTGACACTAATAACAATATATATAATAAATGAGAAATGATCGAATAAAATAACGTAAGTATAAATCAATCAAACCATGAGCAAATAGTTGTGTTAGTTGCCGTTACCATACGAATCGGGCATTGGCTACTATGACTAGCATAAAAATGTGAGTGTCGGTTGACCATCGACATGCAAATCGGGCTTTGTCTATAAGACGACGTATGATCACACTTTAATGTGATTATGATGGACCTCTCCGAATGCGATAAAATAAACACTCAAACAAGTAGCAATTAGCATTTAATTAAAATACACACAATATTTACGTTTGAGAATTTGTGTGTGTGTGTATATTTGATATTAAACTACGATTAGATACGCATATGTCCCCAAAACATTTGAAAACAGTAAAATAAAAGGGGAATGATATCACACCTTATTGCTTAAGCGAATGTGCAAGAAATAAGAATAAAAGATAATAAATAAGCGAATCATTCTTTAGTGCGTCGTCTTATATAAACCGAATAGACCTGAAACTTTGAGACAAACAACTACAGTTAAAACCGAGAATTAACCGTTGGAATCGATCCAAACGGATGTCTAGAACTCCGGTTATGAGATATTTAACTTTTAAGCGAGCTGGTACTGACCAGAATCCAAACAGCGAGTCAGAATTCGGGTTTGGGTCAGTAGCCTTAAAATCTGTAAACAAAAATAAAAGTCTTCTGGACCAAAATTCGATTCCGACCAGAAGTGTTAGATATCGATTGGTCAAAGTTGTTGACCAATATGCCCTTAAACGAGTTGGAGTCAAATTGACTCGTTAATTCCCCTCAATATTAGAAATTGATTGAGGTTTATTGACTATTGAGTAATAATGAACAACTTTCAGTAAACAACTTACCGGGATAGTACTTGAATCAATGGAAAAACAAAGTCAAAGGTCGGTAATATAGCAAAGCTAAACACAAACACTTGTAACTTTAAGTAATATAGCAAAAACGAAGGTGAAATCAGGTGTTTAATGAGAGTGACGGCTGAGAGAGCTATTATTAGGGTTTAGAAAAGAAGTTGACATGTGATTTATGTCTTGTTTAAATAGAATAGGTAAGCATAAGTTAATTTTAGTTAAAAAAACTCGATTAAGTAACCGAATATCATTTTAATGACTAAATCAACTGAAAACTCATCAAAAAATTTTCTTGTTGAATGGGTTATTGAATGTGGGCATACACCAAGTCTAGGTTAGTTTTCTTGTTGCTTAAAACATGCTATTTGGTCCAAAAATAACCGATTTTGCACTAAAATACGAACTAGGAGTTAAAATAACAAAAATGAGCTGTGTAGACCTGTGGCCGCACCACGTGAACACCGCACCTCTCTTGGCCGTGTGGCGTGGCGTGGTCAAGGGGTGGGGAACTTTGTTTTTTGGCAAATTTAGTACTTGTGCTTTAAAAATGCTAATTTTTGATATTTTAATAGTTTTTAAGCAAGAAATGGTAAGTTTTAACAACAAAAAGGGTATGAAATAAAATAACTCCATGTATACTTTTAAATACATGATTTTATTAATAATAAATATTCGAATTACGTTCTCAAATCGGTTTAAACAAAAACGAATACAAATACGAAAAATTCGAGATGTTACTAGTACTAGTTGGTACGGTACCGCTTTCATCCCTAGACGATCCTGAAGCACTTGTAGATTACTTGAAAGCTTTGTTTTGATTAGACTGAACTGCATATCGAACAGTTTTTACCCTGTTAGCTGGACGAACGGTGGGATGTGACTGACTGAGAAAGGCTAAGCTGACTCCAGAAGTTGTAGAGACGCCGACATGATTCAGAGAACTAACATGATTGCTCATTCGTAGTTTATCATCCATTTCAAATAATTTGATAGTAGAGGTCAACCTTGTTAGTGTTGTAGTATTCAGATTAGTGGGTCTCTTGATAGTAGTCACACTGCTATCCATGTGTAAGGAAGTGAATTTAACAGCTTCTTGTTGATCTCTGACATCTCTCTGATGATATCGGCACTTCTCATCTTGGTGTTTAGTGCTTTAAATCTGTTGATAGGATAAGTAACCATTTCCCCTTGAATATGATTGAACATGTTGAATTCTGTGTTTAGCATTTCTCTTCGGCTTTCCCTCATATCCCAATTTCCTTCAAACTTTTCAACCAAGGCATCCCAAAGACCTTTAGAATTAGTGCATTCTCTTAAGGTTTGAGAAATATCAGTGGACAAACACATACTAATTACCCCATATGTCTTTTCATCTTCAAGCATTAGTTTCTTATCATTATCAGCCAGACTTTCAGGAGGAACACCAACTGGTCCATCAGGAGTCATTGTTGTAGGCTTTGTGAGGGACTGAGGTCCATTCTCAGTAGATCTTAACTAGTACAAAATCATTTATTCTAACAAAGTTCTTGAACCTCCACTTCCACCCATCAAAATTACTTTCAAAGTTTAACAGTTTGGGTGGTTTGTTTGTAGTTCCAGCCTCATTTTCAAACATCGCGTAGTTCTTCAACATTTCGAGATCGTAAGATATCTTCCTAAACTGACCAAAAAAACCCCAAATAAAACCAGTCCTTTAAAAACAACAAATTTTTTGAAAAATTCCAAGTCAGGGGAATCGCAATCGCACAGTGAACAGTAATGCGATGCGATTGGATCTCTGAATGCGAATGCGATTAAGTTTGTGAATGTGAGTTCTGGAATTGGTTTGCGAGTGCAACTGGGTCTCATAATGCGAATGCGATTGTGTTCCAAAAATGAGATGGCGATTTGTAATATAAATGCGATCACGACTAACTAACAAAATATGATTGCGATTGTTTTTCAGATTCGATTATGACTCAATCACAAATGCGATTGCGATTATGAATTTTGGAAAAACAGAAATGCATTCAGCGCTGTAACGTACGAATCTTCAATCAAACACACTTTTAGTTAATTTTGAAGCCTTAAATAACTTGAACACCCCAAAGAACACTTAAACACACCTTTCAAACACAAAAACAATACCAAAATCCAAAGTTGTAAATCAAAAACCTCAACTAGTAAAGCTAAAAGCTCTAATACCAATTGTAAGTCGTAAAACCAGGATCAAACAACTTGTTCTTGAATCAATCTCACTTATATGCTAGCGGAAATCATATATAAGGAGCCTAGATCTCGGTTCTTGTTTACGTTTGAATTATTTACTAAAAATAGTAAGTAAAGACTTGGTGAAGGGATATGGTTAGTGATAGAAAGAGGGATTTTATAAAGGGTTAGGTTGTGCATGCTTCACCTATTATAGGTGAAGCCATGCCATGCTTTCATTTTATTGTAACAGCCCAATTAATGGGCTATTATTACAAGGCTTCGGATCCAAACATACAAGCAAGACAAACGAAAGTTTAACATAATACATCATGAAATAAATGAACAAATACAAAAGACTTAAATAAACAAAATGGGCTCTACATTCTCTAAAATTTCTTTGATGATAAGAAAATGAAGATAGAGTTGTTTTGATCAAATGCTATTCATGTTTTATCAAATACTATTACTATGTATTAACCATGCTTCATGGCTTAGTAACTATAAAAAATAAACAAGTAAAGTTAAACCATTATAAATTGAACCGTGTTTGATTAGTTTTGTATATTTACGACTGCATTTGCTATGGATATAACTTGTAGGTCCTTTAGGTGCGGATCTAACAACTATTCTTGGATCAATCAACTTAGTGCTAGCGGAATATCACACTAAGGCACCTTGATCTCGGATCTTGTTGTGTATTAGTTATTTCGGCTTTTATAGTCTAGAGAAAACTAGATAACATTGTGAGATTTTTTTTTCAAAAAGCTTAAATGTCTCATGCACATGCTTCCTATTTATAGGGAAGCATGACATGAGACAATATTGTATTATAACTAGCCCAATGGGCTTTATGTACAAATAGCCTTAGGCCCAATTACATTAATACAAAGATAAGCCCAACTAACTAACAATACAAAAGACTTATAAATAAACAAAACTAGGCCTAACATAACTAACGGAGAAATTTATATAATCAGTACAGCTCTAGGTAAGCTAAGTAAGGCAGCCACTTTGGTTCTCCAAGTTCATAGGGCCACAAAAATTTAAGGATTTAATATTATAAAAGAGAAAAAATAGGGGAGAATACCCATTTGGGCCTCAATAATCCCTTCATCTTCTGATTTAATCAATTTTGTTTTGTTCCTTTAACATTTATGGCACACGGTTAGATTTATATGTTTGATATAGTTTTTGAGTTAAAAATGTCAAAAAAATAGTCATTCAAAAGGGCCTCAAATTTTTATCTTGGTTTAGGCTTCCGAACATGTTGAGCTGGTCATGTATATAATATATACAAATGTTATATATGACTTATAGTTGTTAACGACGACTATGTTCTTCTTCGGTATGATCAAATGAGGCTTGTTGATCTTGATTAACCAGTATGATCGACTTATTGTGATTCGTCATGTTTAGTAGTGATTGCGTAGAGTAATCATTACTAGTAGTGAATAAATTGAAAATTTGAAAATCATGAACTCTTCACATGTACAATATATCATATAGACTCGTATATTAACAACATTTTACTAACATTTAGACAGTGTAAATTATATGCCATGTCAATTGGGCAAAAAGCCAAGAAAGAATGTAGAGTATACATAACATGCAACCCATGCATGGGTACCTATACCCAACCCACTATTTGCAATAAGAACCCAAAAGAAAAGGCAAATTGACAGTTGTGGCCTTATATAATTTCTCTCTCTACTGCACACCACTCCTCTTTACCTCTTATCTGCTCCCCCTTTCTTGCTCAACTTAACTCATGAGACCCCAAAAGCAGATCCAAGGTGGTTGTTAATCTGTCGATTCACAACAATCAATCAACTCGACTCACATCAATCAATCAATCATATCACATCACACCCCACATAAATTTCCAAACATACCAAACCAAAACATGTCCATCTCTTCCTCCACCACCTCTCCCACCGTAGCTCAGCTCCTCCACCACTTCCCTCCTCCACCACCACCACCACCTTCTTCATGCTCCGATCAACTCTACTATGTTCATTGCACTCACTGTGACACCGTCCTTGCTGTATATAACCTCTTTTCAACTAGGGTTTTACTAGTATTGTTGTTTTTTTTAACTGGCTTCATGAACTACTGCTTCAGGTGAGTGTTCCTTGCACCAGCTTGTACAAGACGGTAACTGTCCGGTGTGGTCACTGTACCAGCCTCCTGCCCATGAACATGGTGCTACCACCTTCAGTGAACCAGTTTCCATTTGGTCACAATAATTTCTTTGCTCCTTCGACTCACACACATCTGGTAATCTTTCTTCAAGATTTAAGCTTGTAAATGGGTATCAATCATGGTTACAGAAGTCGTCAGACGCTATGAGGTTGAGTACTGCATAGTAGGGAGTACTCGGCCTAGATGGGGAGTACTCCGGAATTACTCATCGAATACTCCGGAATTACTCGGCCTAGTCGAATACTCAGTGACTAGGCGTGATTTTTGCAACTATAGTATTGATATAAGTAATCTAAATGTTTAATTTTTTTTACAGGATGATCAAATTTCAAATGTGAGTGCTAACTTTCTGACCAATCAGAATTACCCGAATGATTATTCGCTGACTGCAAGAGGAGGATTTAGAGAGATTCCAAAGCCTCCTGTGACTAATAGACGTAAGTCAAATTTCTTTTGATCACATGCTTCTTATTTTTTTCTTATTATAAATTCTATAAGAAAATAATGATGATCAAGTATGAAAGCATGAATATTGTTAACATGATAAGTTTAGAAAATTTCTTTTTCAGTATTAGAAGTGATAAAAGTTGTGTTAATTCAAACAAAACATTTGGCAAAACTATAATTCACTTGGTAAAAAAAATGAAAATCTTTGAAGCTGAGAAGTGATAAAAGTTGTGTTAAATGTTCATATCATACTTTGAAAGTTTGAATATTCGTCTTGAGGCCTATGTTCTTATATTTTTTACTATATTTTTTTTATGCTGCGATTTACCTTCATTTGTTATTTTATTTTCCTACGCTGCTTTAACCAACACTTTACATATTAATTAAGTGTTTCACTAATTATCTTAAGTTTTTTTATTCTCATTTTTTGGATCCTTTTATTCTTGTTGGTTTTGAAAACAAAGCTTTCAAAATCTTAGAAGATAAAATATATACCTTCAAATTAGAACTAGTTATTTTGGACATGAGTTCTCTTTTGAATATAGCACTTGCAAAAAGTATCCAATGGTTATGATTAATGATTACTTATGGATCTCAGTTTTACCGAGGTACATGTATTAGTTGTTTGATATATTACTGATGTCCAAAGGGACTAATAAAACTTCCATTCCCTCACTTTCCATGCTCCTTGATCGATCATGTTTAAAATCAAAAGCTTATGATCTCTCTCTCTCTCTCTCTCTAACACACACACTAATCATTTACTTTTCTTCCCATACAGGTACCCCAAAGTCCTAATAAGTGCATTCACATATATATGCTATATTACACCACCAAAAAAATAATAGATTTAACTTGTTTTTTGGAGAATTTTGAACTAGTATGACTTAATCGAATATCCATTTACTTATTAATAATATTCTTAACCATAGTTATGGCTTTCTCCCCTTAGAAATACAAAAAATAATCTAAAATATTGAAAATGGTTTAATCTCTCTTTTTACTAATTATTTAGATATGAGCAATTGACCTTTTGGCTCACTGCTATGGGGTGATGGTTAAGGCTTGGGATCCTTGAGGTCTCGGGTTCGAAACCTGACTCAAGGGGGGTTTCCTACAGTGGTGGGTTTCCTCCTTGATGGTGTTTTTGAGTGAGTCAGGCCTGGAGCTTCAAAATTAGTATACACGGTTAGCATCCCATCTCAGGAATACTCACTCGGGTATTGATGGTGGATCCAAACGCTATTAAAAAAAAAGTTAGAAATGATATAGTAAACAAACTAGATAATACGTAGGCATCTACAAATTCAGCTAAGTTTTAACTTAGAGGTTATTGATAATAGATCTACGCATAAAATACAAAATACATTGCATGCCTTTGAATATTTCAAATTACAACAAAAAGACTATATTAACATTATTTGTTTGCTAAAAAGATATAAGTAATTGACTCTGATTCGACCACCTCTAAATAAATATATAATTGTACTATTTTTTACCTAAAATATATACAATGTTTTAAAATACCATTTATGAAAATATAGCCTAGTATAGCATAGTTTTCATCTTTAGTTTTATTATTGTAATATAACTGATTTAATTATCATATAATCCCACAAACTCAAAAATCAACTAATTAATAATTCATCTGTAATATATTTGGTTTTCTTTCTTTGTATATTTTCATTCTTTTTACACATATTTGATATAAGTGAAGTATATAGAACAAACATTTATAAAGTTCATTAAATGAGGAAATGCACACAATTTGAACAGATTTGACATTGATAGTTTGTAGGAAAATAAGAAAGGATGGATGAGGTGACAGTATAGATACCCTATCATTCCTTATATTTTTGTTCAATTATTATAAAATGACATAACACAAGAAAGAAGAGGGTGGAAGCACACACAGTCAAACAAAAGTGAAATTTGATGGGTTTGTTTTTGTTGATGTCAGCTCCGGAGAAGAGACAAAGAGTCCCCTCTGCCTACAATCGGTTCATCAAGTCAGCTTTCAACATCTCTTTTCTTTTTTACTCGATCTAGAACCATCCATTTTCAATGAAATAATGTAGAATAAAAGAAGATTATATGAATATAATGCAGGGAGGAGATTCAAAGGATCAAAGCTGGGAATCCAGACATTAGTCATCGAGAAGCCTTCAGCGCTGCTGCTAAGAATGTAACTTTTCTCCTTCTTCGTTCTTGGCGGTGTTTATTATTCGTAAACAAGTAGGGTTATGCCTTCATAAAACAGGAATAATTTCATATATACCCTTAAAAAGATTGCAAATGTTATTTATACCCACTTAAAAGTGTATATATATATGGTTTGGATCAAATACAAATAAAAATAGCGTTCTAATTGTGAGAATCAATTAAAGTAATTATATATACAAGTAGAATAATTATGTAATTACATAATTTCTTTACCTGATTTTTACAATTAGCACACTAATTTCATTTGTACGTTAACTTTTTCATATATATATACACACACCCAATTTTAACTCATTTAGAAGGGTATATATGATATTGGTTGGGCATATATATATGTGAAATTTCCAATGTTTATAAAGGTATATATGAAATTGTAAAAAACAAATACAACTAGACTTCATTTTCTTTCATTTTGCTTCAGTAAAGGATAAACACAATGCATGCTTATAGATGTATGTAGTACAGCATGACAAGTTGATTACTAACCATGCAAGTAATTTGCAAGAATTAAAAAATAGGGTTTCATGCTTTGTTTAAAAAAATACAAAAAGCGTAAATGTAAACAAAAAGGTATATTTTATTATTTAAATATGTGATCTAATTGTTTTTTGATCCAACAGTGGGCCCACTTTCCACACATTCACTTTGGTCTGATGCCTGATCAGATGAGTGCTGTGAACAAGAGCAGCATGCGCCAACAGGTACACTGTTGATATATATATCATTTCTCTATTATATGATCCCACATTCCCATGGCTCTTGAAAAACAAAATTAATGATTGTCTTTACAAGAAACAATATTAATATCAGTTTGAACTTTTTTTTCCTTTTGTGCGTGTAGGAAACTGATGGTGGTTTCATGAAAGATGGTTTCTTCTCTTCTGCAAATGTGGGCGTCTCTCCTTACTAGTTACCCTTATCCCAACTACTTAGTACTTAATTAGCTGTATCAGCACAACAAGCTGCTTATCTACCCTTGTACCTTCAAATTTTAATGTAGCAACTGTTTCCAATATCACACTCCTTTATGCTTCAAATCTATCTCCCTCTCTCTCTCTCTCTCTCTCTCTCTCTCTCTATATATATATATATACACACACACACACATATACTAGACGGGTGTTTGCGCGATGCAACGGGAGACTCATACCTTAGTAATCATGTAACAAGTTTATGGGCATTTTTGTTCGTTTGAAACTGTGAAACCATTCAAACCAGCCATTAGTTTGATTTCACGGTTGATTTTATTCATTAACTTTTGGCCATTCAACTTCAAATTTCAACGGGTTGGTTTCAGTTTTCGACGGCAAAAAAATGTTACTAAGGTTTGCTCACAGTTTAATTTAAAAAACTATCAAAACCAGACCGCAAACACCCCTGAGTAAAATGTTATTTTTTTTAACTGAAAAACTATAGAAATATCATACTCAAAGTCTCAAACTAAAGAAATAAAATGCTCATTTTTATGGTCCACTAGCTTTTAAAAAATATTAGTGTATGAAAAAATTAGAACATTTAAAAATCGTTTGGGGAAGTTGAGTTTAAAATGAAAATAAAAAGAATATATAAGTAAAATATTACGCACTGGCCTTAGGTTTAACTATTTTTTTTAAATTTACAAAATCTGATTAAAGTTAAGAGGCAAAATTTAACCATTTCATGATGAAAGACGTTATTGCGCTTGTTCAAAATGCTTTGTAGGTTATAGCTTATACATTAAATCTTGCATTTTACTTGAAAATAAGGTGTCTTAATTTGCTCATATCTCCTTCATTATATATACACACATACATATATATATAGGGTTAAGTTCACACGAACCGTGTATCTACATCCTACATAACATATTTACACACTGCATATTTACAACATTCAACCCTACACAGCCTACACATTATTTTTAAATCATGCATAACATATTTACAAACTATGTATTCACACAACATTTACAGGCTGTGTAGGATAAAATGTTGTGTGAATATATAGTGCGTAAACATGGTCGTCTCAACAATATTGGAAGTCTAAATCAAAATGAGATTTTGTGGCTCTTTTATGACAATTGTATTAAAAAAACACAAAAAAAGTGCTAATAATGAGTCTTGAACTCATGACTTGAAAGTTAGCCACAAACAAACTTACCACCAAACCAATATACATATTTGTATCTAATTCGCCGATTATATTATTTGGAGGCATTAACTTGTGTGGACTTAAAGCTCTATCTTCATTTCACTATCACAAGGGCCGCCCATGTGCGTAATATAAATACATTATATAGGTTGTGTAGGATTGAATACTGTGTAAATATATAGTGTGTAAATATGTTGTGGAGGATGTAAACATTCCGTGTATGGTGTAAATATATTGACTTTAGATAATAAATGTAAGAAAGAAAAATGTACCATTGATTTTAAATAATATATAAATTTTGAGAGAATAGCTTTGGAGATGTAAATGATAATTATATTATTTTAGATATTCATCTTTCTAAATGATGACCATGAATTGCATTTATTATGTAAGTTATAAAACTTATTAAAATAAATTCTGAAATTAATCCATTTTTAGGAAGAGGGTATGAAAATAATCCTTGAAATTTTCAACTTCCAAAAAGAATCCACCCAAATCAATCGGATCCGTGACATTGAAATTCCCAACGATGGATTTCGCCGTCCAATAAGATTCTGACAAGTGTATTTAACCTTATCTACCACGTGGCTTTTGCCTTCTAATCAATCGGCCCAGAGAGTTTTGTAGTCAGATATATCTTCACCGGTAACTTTGGTCTGAAAATCACATCCATAAAAATTCGTGTTTTTTTAAATTCGTCTGACCAAATGAATTTCAAGTGTTCATCTTCGGAGACGAAATTCAAAAAAACACCATCATCATCATCATCATCTTCTTCTTCTTCGTCACATTCTCCCTTAGGCGCCGCCACCCATCCTCCATCTCCGACGAACTCCAAGAGCTCAACATATATGAATTTCCGGCGATGGCGGTGGCTCGCCGGAAAAGGTTGAGCTCTTGGACTTTTTCGGGGAAGGGGATTGGTGGCGGCGGCGACGAAGAGAGGATGTGATGAAGATGAAGAATGTGAAGAAGAAGAAGAAGATGATGAAGATGATTAGATCCATGAAATTCACGTGAAATTCGTCTCGTCGGTTCAGACGAATTTCACGTGAACATGAATTTTAGACCAAAATAATCGGGGCAGATAGATTTGAAAGTAAAACTATCGGATTGTGTTAGTCACTTTACAAGTGTCAACGATTTAGTGGTGGGCGAATTTCAGACCAAATGCATTAGCGCCGACGGTTTTGGATGGATTGTTTTGGGAAGTTGAAAATTTCAAAAATTATTTTCAGACTCTCTTACTAAAAATGGATTATTTTCAGAATTTCCCTTTAAAATAACTCAAATTTGACTTGTGATTTAATTTTTTAATGAAATCACATAAATAATGTTATTATTAGCATACCAAAGTACCTTTTTCTTAATAAAACTATTTAAATAAGAGCATTATTAATTACAAGTATGTCATTTTAAATAATAACCATCGATCAAACATCATCAATGGTTCAAATTAACTTCTCGTACTTCTCACTCTAATATCATTTCTCGCATGAAACATCATATATATATATATATATATATATATATACAACATATATATATAAGGTAATGTTAAAATAAAAACCCACTTGAGTTGTGAAAACTCTAGAAACCCATTCTCAACCACATGTTTTTAATTAAAGTTTGAAACTTGTGGTTCACAATTAAAGTTAATAAAAAATGTAAATATAAATATTTTTTCTCTCTCATACAAACATATATAAAAATTAGTAAAAAAATGTTAAAAAATAGCAAAACAATTTTTTTTTAGTTTTCTATGTTTTGTATTAAATGTTACAACATATATTACGTGTGTAAAAAAAACAAAAAAAACGATGTTACATAAGATTTTCACGAGTTTTCACAACTCAAGTGAGTTTTCATTTTACACTTCCCCTATATATATATATAGTCAGGATCGAGTACAAAGTTAAGCAAAATACACGTCGTGGCATTTTCATAAATAGTGTAATGCTAAAACAATTTTGAATTAGCGTAATAATTATTACGAAAGTTGTAAACTTTAGCATAATACTATGAGCTACTAGTATTTAGTGTAGTCGTATAATTATTTATTAAGAGTAATTATCAAATTGTCACCGATTCACCGTGTCTTTCTATGCTTCGCTTCGCAAATGAGTTTGAACGATAATATCTAATTGTGTTTGATCTAATATACACACACCCCACAATTACTGCAGATAACTTGAGATAATGCCAAAACCAACTTTTTCTATAAAGGACTTTTAATATTACAATTTAAACATCACCATTACGTATGGAAAGCAAATGCCGTCAGCTCTTTCTTATAGCAAAAGCAAGTCTTTTAAAAACTATATTGATAAATCTTTGAGTCATATAATATTAGTATGCATGACTTGCTGGAATCGGATAAGTTTCTCCACCGATTCAGACCCGAGGAAACCAAAAGTATCAAATTTAAAAGATAAAAACGCATGTTGATTGTCAAGGCACGCTTCTCGTATTTAGTCACTTCACACACACACACACACACACACACACACACACACACACATATATATATGTGTGGTTAGTTAAAAATAAAAACCCACTTAAGTTGTAAAAACTCTAGAAACCAATTCTCAACCACATGTTTTTAATTAAAGTTTGAATCTTGTGGTCCACAATTAAAGTTAATAAAAAATATAAACATAAATATAACTTTTTCTCTCGCCTGAAAACATATATAAAAATTAGTAAAAAAAGGTTAAAAAATAACAAAACAATTTTTTTTTATTTTCGATATTTTGTATTAAATGTAACAATATATATTACATGTGCAAAAAAAAAACAAAAAAAAACGATGTTACGTAAGGTTTTTACGGGTTTTCACAACTCAAATGGGGTTTCATTATATACTTCCCATATATATATATATATGGGAGATTTCAAATGAGAACCCATTTGAGTTTTAAGAACTCGAAAGAACTCAGTGTAACGATTTTTTTTTCGAATTTTTTTTACACATGCGTAATATATGTAGGTTACATATACGCAAAAAAATTACAGAATTTTTTACGCACCGAGTCGACTTTTTACACATGTGTAACGGACGTAAAAATTAGTGTAACCACTTACATCTTTATTCTCTCTCCTACTTTGACTTTTTGGTCAGATTTAATCTCAATCACATATTCAAATCCATTTAATCAAATGTGTGGCCAAGAATTGAGTTCTTAAGTTCTTAAAACTCAACATGGTTCTCAAAATATCCCTCCCCTATATATATAGGCTAAGTATAAAATGAAAACCCACTTGAGTTGTGAAAACTCTAGAAACCCATTCTCAACTACATGTTTTTAATTAATGTTTAAATCTTGTGGTCCACAATTAAAGTGAATAAAAAATGTAAATATAAATATAATTTTTTCTCTCTCCTGAAAACATATATAAAAATTAGTAAAAAAATGTTAAAAAATAGCAAAACAATTTTTTTAAGTTTCGATGTTTTGTATTAAATGTTACAACATATATTACATGTAACAAAAAAAACGATGTTAAATAGGGTTTTCGCGTATTTTCACAACTCAAGTGGGTTTCATTTTAACCTTACCCTATATATATATATATATATATATATATATATATATATATATATATATATATGGGAGGGATAATTTTAGAACCGTATTGAGTTTTAAGAATTTTAAGAACAATTATGACCCACTCATTTAATTAAATCTTGGGTTTTTTGTGGTTGTGATTAAATGACATTATAATATTTAGAGATGAAAGAGAAAATATAGTATTATATATGAAAAGAGTATGATGGTAAAAATCAATCAATCAATCATGCCCAGTAAAATCCCACCGACAGCAAAGCTATAAGTAGGATCTGGGGAGGGTGGGATGTAGGCACACCGTACCTCTATCCAAAGAAATAAAGAGATGGCTTCCAGAGAGACCCTCGGCTCTAAGTGCATGTGTATGAAGCAAAATAAAAGAAATCAAAGTTTAACAGTTATATAAAAACTACTACTAATTATAATAATATTAATAATAAGATCACAGTTTAACAGCTATATAAAAGCTAATAATAATTATAATTATAATAATAATATATGTAAGGGAAATACCATTATGGTATGTGACCTAAATAAGTTAAGTCTAAGCCCTAAGGTATTCAATTCTCTCTAAAAATCCTTAACTTTAATTCTACTTCTCTACGAATTCCTATCCTCAACCATGTCCTCGGAGAGGTTTAGGTCTATCAAATCATGCCTAATCCTCTCATCCCAAGTCAATTTCGGTCGTCCTCTACCCCTCCTCCCCTCTATAGTAATGTTTTCTACGGATCTAACAGGGTTCGTCGTCTGTCTTCTCTTTACATGTCCAAACCATCTCAATCTCCACTCTCTTATCTTGTCTGCTATGTTCGCCACCCCTAATCTCTCGCGAAACACAACGTTTCTTATTCGGTATAGTCTTGTGTGCCCACACATCCAACGTAGCATTCTCATTTCTGCTACCTCAATCTTCCGCACTTGTGCCTTCTTGATGGCCCAACAATCTGTTCCATATAGCATTGCAGGTCTAACTGCCACCCTATAGAATTTTCCCTTTAGTTTAGTCGGGAAACTCTTGTCGCACAATATACCTGTGGCTGCTTTCCATCTACACCATCCTACCTGAACTCGGTGGGTCACATCACTGTCTAATTCCCCATCGCTCTGTACAAATGATCCTAAATACTTGAACTTCGTTACCTGCGGGACCACCTGCCCTTCAATTGTGATCTGTGCGTCTTCATTGTCGTTTATCCCACCAAAATCACAGTGGAGGTAAAAATACATGTAAGAAAAGACAAAAAACTTTAACATTATACTATTTTTCATTCTTTTCATTTTCCTATTTTTTATTTATAGTTTGACCAAATTTTTAAATAATAAAAACAAGCTATTTGTAAATAATTAAAAAGAAAAAAACATTCCGACATATATTTAAATCTTTTAAATACAAAAATACGTAAAAAAAACTATTACAACAACAAAAAAAACTAAAAACATTTGTACGAACATTTTTTTTTTCTTTTAAACAATCATTTCGAATAGCACATTATTCATAAACCCCTTTTTTTTCTTTTTGAAATTGTTTTGCATGTTCTAAGTGATTCATTTTTTCCTCTTTGCTCTCTATACATGTAGGGAATTACATACATAAATTCGCAACTTATCCAAAATACACAAAGTACATAACTTATCGAAGCAACACAAATTATACAATTTACCCAAGTTACACAAAATACAAAAATTATACAAATCACCCAATTACATATACAGTAATTACATAAATTATATAACTTGCCGAAACTGCACAATTTATACAATTTACTCAAGTTACACAAATTACAAAAACTACGCAAATTATCCAAAATAACATATACATCTACATCAATTACAAAAATTACCCAGATCTAATTATTACCTATCATGAAATACACAAATTACATATACTACACACGCTATATAAATTACGCTTACATAAATTACACAAAATACTCAAATTACCCAAATTACTGAAATTATGCAAGTCACAAAATACTTAAATTACCATTTTGTTTTACTTTTCATAAATTCCATAACATTCATTTTTTCCTATGAAACATTAAAATAATATTTATGAAAGTATATGTAATTAACACAAGCTGGTTAGAAAGTTAAACATTTTTTACTTACAATTAAGTTAATTTATTAAATTAAAATGGGGTTGAATGTTTTGGGTTTTTCGTGAAGAAATCAAAATTTGTATATACTAAAACCATATAAAAATTTTTTTCTTAAAATATGGATATCGATCGTCTTTAAATTATTCACGTTTCACGTTTTTATTTTCATTGATTCGTTTCTTTAAAAAAGTTGACAACATCAACATTCTTGTAATAATTAAAGAAAATCGTACTATATAATTATATATATCCAATTCAAAATACAAAGAAATATTTGTAAAAATCCTAACAAACAAATTTTATTTTATTTTTTCACATTTTATAATTTACATATCAACTACTTTGATTTAAAAAAATCTATGAATGAAATATATAAAAAATTTATGAATGAAATAAAGTAATCATTTTATATTGGAGAGAGAAACATAGATTTGACAAAGTAATAATTATAGATTGGGGAATGTGATAAAATAGTTAATAAACTATAGTACCCTTTGGTTATTTTAATTTATAAATTGTATGGTTAAACATGGACCACATGCTCAGTTCTAAAGTTCTTACAACCGGGGTTGGTTCTTAAATGAAATCAGCCCTATATATATAAATATATATATATATATATATATATAGGGTAGAGTTATAATAAGAAGTGAAGTGTGTCTAAAAAGTATAGGAAGTAATCTGGTGCGTTAGATTTGATGATCTGACGGGCTAGATGATAAGTGTGATTTTAGGCGGTGTGTTATATTGTTAGGCGGTGTGTTTTATTTTTAGGCGGTGTGTTTTATTTTAATACTTGTTTTTATACTTTTTACACTTTTTAGGAAAGAAACCACTTCTTATTCTAACCTTGCTCTCTCTCTCTCTATATATATATAGAGAGAGAGGATTGGGTTCATTTCAGAAATGTTTTTAGTGTGGGAAGTGCGAGAAGAGATTCTGGCCAATCATAAGATTTCTTTTTAATTTTGGATTATTTAATTGTAGAAGTATATTAGTAAAAAGTTTAAGAGTTTCTTTTGGTAATTAATACTAATTAATGTTAAGTTACAAATGATTATACATTTGTAAGGCCCCAAACCCGGTAGCCCTACTTTAGCGTCGGCTTTACTCATAAACACAGTTCTTACAAATTAGAGTTCATTAAAACTTTCGCGGAATATAAAAACTTTCATGAAACGTTACAGCAATCCAAAACTTGCCTTAATTAAACATTCTTGTCTTTCAAAATAAACGTCAATTACATTAAAACATCTTGAGTCTTCAGATGCCAGTCTCCTATCGCCTACCATGTGCCCACTCAAGCTAGCTGTCTCATTCTACTCACCTGCGTGCATACTAAAAGTCAGCTACGCTGAGTGAGTTCTAGTAAATCGGACGCCATACAATACATACACATACATACATATCCGAATATACATATCCATACTTAACTAGTTACTCTCCTGTTCTACATACATACTTACTACCATACATACATTCATATCTACAATCACTAACCTCAGTCTACCGAGAGTACGTTCATAGTCCGCCGTCTATACCTGTACTCAAGGTTGAGAACACGTAAA
This sequence comes from Bidens hawaiensis, assembly GCF_021521415.1. Classification (NCBI taxonomy): domain Eukaryota; kingdom Viridiplantae; phylum Streptophyta; class Magnoliopsida; order Asterales; family Asteraceae; genus Bidens; species Bidens hawaiensis. Next base: position 132,667 of record NW_027495614.1, on the reverse strand, counting down.
AGGTCAGTAGTCCTTACCTATGTTCACCATTTAGGGTACGTGCAAGGTCCGCAGTCCTTCCCTATACCATCCTACATCCACAACACGTACAAGGTCCACAGTCCTTCCCTATGTTGCAACCTAATTCATAGCAAGTACGAGGTCCGCGGTCCTCCCCTATGCTACCACAACACAAATACAGCACGTATAAGGTCCACAGTCCTTTCTTATGCTGATGCCTATCTATAATACGTATAAGGTCCGCAGTCCTTAACTACGTTGTCGTCTATTATCTGTAACACGTATAAGGCCCACCGTCCCTATCTACGTTTACATCTATCATCTACATTACGTATAAGGCCCGCAGTCCTTAACTACGCCATCACCAGCCGAGTCTATGTCCGACAGAAGCTAGAGGGATTTGCCATCCTAACTTACTATGTCGAACGTAGAACTCACATACCATTCGTGTACCTGTATACACATACTTCACATATACAATAATTACATTATAGCATAAGAACACTCTAGGCGTTCTTTACATCATTCATTTAACAACCATACCCCTTGTCGATACGTGCAATATCCGAAGATCGTTCACGCCCCGACAAGTATTCATTTGTAATGTTCATACATCTTCGATATATAATATTCGTACCTTTATTTTTAACCTGACAGTACGCGCAATATCCGAAGATCGTTCGCGTACCGACAAGCAATCATTCATATCCATCACATATATCACATATGGCATACACTTATCACTTAGGATAAATGTATTAACAACACATCGAATATGCACACAGCCCCGAAAACATAACAAGGAATGGGGCTATAAACTCACCTGAACTCTGCTTCTTCCTCCGATAGTTGTAAATCCCTTCTTTAACTGAGCTCGGCTGACTGTATAAGTTACACGTATCAATTAACTACTACTACTCATGTTGTATTTCTATCTTTATACAACCCACAACGAACGGGGGTCCGGGGGCAGCGCCCCTGGCAGCGGGGTCTAGGGGCGGCAGCCCCTAGCAGGGTCCAAGGGGCAGAGCCCCTGGCTGGGGTCGAGCTGTCTTAACACATTTTCCATTAGGTTTTTAATTTTTCTAATCGAACTTGACTTTAGGCGAAGTTAAACCTTAGGCGAACTTAGCTTTAGGCGAAGTTAAACCTTAGGCGAACTTAGCTTTAGGCGAAGTTAAACCTTAGGCGAACTTGGCCGTAGGCGAAGTTAAGCTTTGAAGGCGAAGTTAAGCTTTTGCAGGCGAAGTTGTCATCAGGCGAACTTAGCTTTGCAGCGAAGTTGTCATCAGGCGAACTTGGCTTTGCAGGCTAAGTTCATCAGGCGAACTTAGCTTGCAGGCGAAGTTGTCCAGCTGCAGGTACTGTTCGTCCTTAAATCCCTTAATCATCTTCGTTTCTTAACCAAATAACTCGATTTAGGTATCCACGGAATCGTCTGACCAGTGCCTACAAACCCCAACCATCAAATCGACCTAACATCGATGTTTAAAGGGTGCGATTTAGGCATATAGGTTACGGGTTCTTTTAACAATCGATTAACCCATCAAATCATATCCATTTTCAGTAAGTTTAGCTTTGTTGGATTCGTTTTTACCATACAAACACAGATCTATCATTTCTATACTAATCCAAACCTAAACGAACAAGTTCTCGATATAAACGTACCGTAAATGAGTCGAACTATGAACACGAGCTGGTCTTGTTGCTTTGGTTCGTCACGACGATCTAGCACCAACGAGCTCGGGTCCTCGCCTTTGGATCTTGGTTCGGGTTGTGTGTTTTGGAGTGTGTAGAGATTAGGATGGATAAATGGATGGAATGGAAAGGATTGGGGTTTAAGGGGGTATTTATACTCCCTTAAGCCCATGGACCGAAGGCCCATATTTCCTTTTGGTCCATATCTAATCCCATCTAATTATCCTACTAAGTCTTCATATTTTGCTATTATTATTATCGTTCCACTAACTCGTTTATTTCACCCGACAAAATAATATAATAAATATTACTTTAGAAATTTCGGGATGTTACAACATTTATTTTTATTTTTTAATTTGATTTAATCTTTAAACAATTTGTAAAACAAAACCATCATACTCATATTATAAAAAAATATAAATATATTAACCATCATAAAAACAAATACATACACAAATCATAATATTAACCTACACATACAAAAACTAGTTCATGTTATCACCTACACATATCACAATATTTATATACATGCACATAACTAGTTCATGTTAACCTACACAAATCACAATAATAACCTACATATACAAATTACTTCATGTTACAGCCTACCATTTTGTATTTATCTACACATATCAGAATATTAACCTACACAAACAAATCTTGTTCATGATATCACATACAATTGATAGTGTTAACTTAAACTTGTAAAATATTCGCGATGTAGGAACACATCATATTTTTTTATAATTTTAATTATTTTATAATCTGTCTTTTATGTATAGGCAAATACGAGTTATGTGTAGATGAATATTATTTATATGTAGGTGAAAATAAAATGAACTAGCAAGCTGTGTAGGTGAATACGATATATGTGTAGGTAAATATTAGTTATGTGTTGGTGAAAAAAAAAGAAACAAAATTAGTGTAGGAGAAAATAAGTTGTGTTGGTAAATACGAGTTACATTTTGATAAAAATAAAAATAACTAACAACTTGTATAATTGAATATGAGCTATGTGTTGATTATTATGTTACTTGTGTAGGTGATCAATTTAATTGCGATATTCGTCAATTTCGGGTCTTGTTTGTATTCGTTTTTGTATTTGTTTATTATGTAAACCGACCCCATTTGTAAACCGAAGCTTATGTTATAATCAAAATGATGGATTTATGTTACAATATTGTTTCACACTTGTTGGGTCTTGAAAACATCCTATTTTTATTTTTATTTTATTTATTTATTTATTATTTATTTATTTATTTATTTATTTATTTATTTTTTTGTTGTTTTGTGTTTTTGTCTTAATCCATTTTGCATGAAAACTCTTGTGTCTCACACCCATATTTGACCACCAACATTACCCTATATATACACCACCTTTCCTCTTCATTTTCCCTTGCTACAACTCCAAAAAAAAAAAACTCTCTCAAACATCAAAGATTCAAGGTTATCTTCTTAAGTGTTCTTGAAGGATTTTGGTCTTTCATCTTAATTAGTTTATGTAGCCTTATTAATACTTGTTTATGGTTGTGCAACATATATATAATATACACCCCTTATTTACCTTTGGTAGTTACTTCTCCGATTCCGGTCGGTGAGGTTTCGGACCCCATAAGGCAAGGCTTCATGGAGGACTTCGTGTCCTTGATATATATACATCTATATAACTTGTTCATACATATTAATCTTGCTTATTTTAGTTTGTTGGTCATGTTTACAAGTTCCATGGTTATGGGTTTTTAAAAGTCTATGCTTCGGTTTAACCGTAAATAGCTCTAAACTGTAAACCAAACTTTGTTACTAGTTTTGTTTGTTTAAACATACTTAGTGTTAGATCTAAGTTTCTAAAATCATTTTTACAAATTCTATGGTTATGGGTTTGTAGAATCTTACCTCGGTCTTAACCCGAAACACGATCCGAACCGAAAACCGAACTTTTATTTAAAGACTTTATTGTTAACTTTTGGTATTTTTTTTATTTGTACATTATTATACAAGTTCTTTAGTGTTTGGACATGTGGAAACCATCTATGAACTTGTTGTGAGATGGAAACCGAACCAAACCGATTCTTGCTCGCTTAAGACACACAAGTGTGTTTTTTTTAGCCATCAAGACTTGTATATTTCTTTAAAAATAGTTACAAATTGATTTTTAAATATTTTCTTAAGTACTTGGAAATGTTGGATCCAACTTGATCTCATAACAAAGTTTGGACCGACAAAACCGAACACTCGCTTAACGTGCGTTGTTAGTTCTAAAACAATGGAACTACATACTTGGTTAAGTCTTTTTAAATTTTATTGAGTTATCTCATAACATTCAATATTTTGGAAAGTTGACTTTGGGTTTGACCAATTATCAAGACCCGAACCGACAACCCGAACACTCGATAAAAAAACCCGTTTTAGTATCTTTATTCCAAAGGGATTTGCATTCTTGCATTTTACCCACCTTATTACTTAACATAGGTTGAGTAAATATTAAGGTTAGATACTTTAACCCGGTTTCGAGCAAACTTACATTTTTAAAGGGTTATTATTATAAATTATTAAATAGTCACATTTTAAACCTTGAACTTTAATTATTTACATTTCTCGACATTTATTTTGTTTAAAGACCTTCAAGACAACCTTTCTAAATTCAAGACTTCTTTTCTTTTTAGGCATTGTGCGTTAAACTCGTCGTTCCGACAAATCCCCAAATTATCATCTTTCAAGTTTACCACTTAAAGGTGAGTACTTCATACCCCATTTTCCATCTTTATTTTGGGGGTGACATTTCATACTTATTCAATAAAATGCTTTATATTTGAATCTTAAACCACAAACGTAGTTGTATACTTTACCTAAATAATTGCTCGATTTGGTGTTCTATGCTTATATGCTTATGTGTTTATCGCTTTTGGTTGGTGGAACTATAAAATCCTAGACTATTTGGCATCCCCTTATAGCAAGGTGTCGTTAACGTAATGCAATTAACGATAACTATAAAATCCTAGACTATTTGGCATCCCCTTATAGCTAGGTGTCGCTAATGTGTTTAGCGATATCTATTTATCCAAATTACCACTTTTATTTATCGTTTCGTATGCAAGTTTTGTGGCTATCTTTATTATATACTAATATGATTAAACTTATGAATTGCTCACCGACCTTTGTGTTGACAAACTTTATTTTATGAAATGTTGCAGGTTTGCATCTTGGTTGATTTATGATTGTGAAGAAAACGACATCAAAGACCTTAGGATATTAGTAAAAATGAACAATATCAATTTGCCATATTTTGTGATGTCTTGTTTATGGTTATTTTATGGATAATTGTTATGTGACATTTTCGATGTTGTGAAATGAAATGAGTTTATTAAATACTGTCACTTTAATTAGTGTCATGTGCTTATGGACAATCGTTACACCTCGGCATGTTCCGCCGCCTTTGGTCGGGGTGTGACATTAATACAATTCACCTACATATACATTTTCTTATATGTAGGTAATAGATAATTCAAATTTGTAACATTCTACAAGAATTAATGTGGAAAATATTCTAGGAGTAATTAGAGGAATTAATGCATTGAACAAATCAAAGATAATCAATGGTTGAGATCGACTTCTCGCTATAATATCACTTCTCGCATGATCCATAATATCACTTCTCGCATGATCCATCACATATATATATACATATATATATTGGGAATGGTTAGAATGAAAACCCATTTGAGATGTGAAAACTATAGAAACTCATTCTCAACCACATGTTTTTAATTAAATCTGAATCTTATGCTCCACAATTAAAATGAATAAAAAATGTAAATATAACTATAATTTTTTCTATATTCAGAAAACATATATAAAAATTAGTAAAAAAATGTTAAAAAATAACAAAACAATTTTTTTTCCAATGTTTTGTATTAAATGTTACAACATATATTACGTGTGTAAAAAAAACGATGTTACATAGGGTTTTCATAACTCAAATGAGTTTTCATTCTACTCTCTCTCTCTCTCTATATATATATATATATATATAGGATCAGGATCATGTGAAAACTTTTTAGGAATTGAGAACTGTGAGAACCATTTTTGGACCACAAAAAAACCCAAAAATAAAAAAAATCATAAAACAAAAAAAACTAAAAAAACCAAAGTTCTTATTTATCATCCCAGTTTTTTTAAAAAAAATATCGGTTTAGCTAAATTATACATATATGTATAATATGTACATATATGTACACACATGTTTTTTTCCTATACACATATGTATAATTTAAGGTAAATGGTAATATACATATATGTACATTACGTAACTAGAGATTAAATGAAAGTATACATATGTGTATAGATATAACACGAATTAAAAAGAAAAAAATCAATTTTTAATATACATATATGTATAATATGTACACACATGTTTTTTTCTATACACATATGTATAATTTAAGATAAATGATAATGTACATTATGTAACTAGAGATTAAATGAAGGTATACATATGTGTATAGGTATAATACTAATTAAAAAGAAAAAAATTTTCGTTTTTTTAACGAAACCGGAATGAAATATAAGAATTTTGGTTTTTTAGTTTTTTAAAATTTTTCGTTTTTTTTATAATTTTTTAAAACCACTACTCCCAAGCCCATAAGAGGGGAAAATCCTTGTTAGGTCCACACATATGTGTTTCCCTTCCATCCATCCAAAGACCAAAATGTCGGTTATTCTGATTGTTGATCTTCTTTTCAAGAGGTCGGCCAAAAAATTTATCGGCACTTCTTTTTAACTAATATGCTGGCTTGCGTAAGTATGTCAAAACGAACGTCACTAACCAAGTCGTGTCGCTACTTGAACCCCGGAAGCTCTCTACAACGTCATGTCAGCCAAAACTGAACTAGGTAATACTTATGATTTTATAAAAACGAAAACAGGTGTTGGTTATTATTATGAAGTATGAACATGAGTTGTACTCAGAGTTACATAACGAATTACTTTGATTCAATAACTTTTATCAAGATTATAGCACAAGAATTTTTCTGAAAGCTCTTTTTTTTCTGCCCCACCATAAAGTAAATTCCTGAAAAAGATTACTTAATAAAGCTTGAAAAAGAACACCCGAGAATTTGATTTTTCGCCAATATCCATTCCAACATGTTAATCATGGTGTCATTTTCTCTTTTGTGGATTTAAAACATCTTTTTAGAAGTTATGTAAGAAACAAAGATTTGAAATATTAACTATTGTCGCATGTGTTTCACAATTTCTTATATTTCTAATGCCAGTAGGCAATATGAATCATGTAATGCCATAACTCGTTAGTGATGATGGACACGTAATTCAAATAGCAAACTGATCATATGTGGAATGATAGGAACGTCAAAATTGTTGGCATAATCTCCATATGGATCCAAAGAGATGAGATCTTGGCAAATTAAGTTTCTTGATCATGATTTTGGTTGTTTAATCGGTTACACGTCATTTTCTATTCAACTTAATTATTGCATATTCTTTGTATCTAGATTAGGAATATATAATGTATATATGTGTGAACCCATATAATGTATATATGTGTGAACGCCTTGCTTGCGGTGCGCCCGTATAATGTATATATGTGTGAACCCTCGGTTGGGCAAAAGTAAAATTGCACTAATTTTGGCGTTATTTTACTAATCTCGTGAAAATAACGTTAAAAATGGCAGAAGGTTAATCAGGCATCATGTGGTGGCGCTAATAGCCGAAAGACAAGGGTACACGCACCAATCGGACGGTGTCCCAGTGGTTGAGTGTTATGTGCCTTATATCCAAGGCTTGATGCAAAACTACTATCGAGCCGGGGGTCTCACCGGAAGCAGCCTCTCTATTTCTACGGGGTTGAGGTAAGGCTGTCTACATCTTACCCCCCTCAGACCCTATCATAGCTTTGTTGTTGGTGGGATTTACTGAGTACGATGATGATGATGATAAAATTTTAAAAACAATATATCATCATATAATTGTAAAAAGGAAAATGCTTGACTTAGCTTTACATTCATTCGTAAGTAAATAAATAGTCAAACTCACTTAAGATTGTGTTTTATCAATATATATATATATATATATATATATACACACACACTAGATTTTATCCCCTGCATTACGGGGGTTGTTTTACATTATACGTTTTTAATATATATGTATATATTTGGATTTTAATTTTATTTATTGTAAAAAGTTAATAATTAATATATTTGAGGTTTGATGATAAAATGGTTTCACAAATAAATGATATGTTATAATCTGGTTTAAAAGCTATCTGGGTTTGGTGATACCCGTTACCCGTTTATTTTCTTTATTATAAAATTGTTTCTTAATTATAAATAATATCTTTTTTTTAAATAAAATAGGATATTACTTTTTAGTATATCTCTATTTTATAGGATTTTCATATCAAATATTTGATAAGATTAATTTTTAATATAATGAGATGTTATAGCCCGTTTAAGAGCTATCTGAGTTTGGTGAGACCTTTACCCGTGAATTCAGGTCAAATGCGTGAGAAGCCTTCATTTACAAATAAAGCAATCTAATGGCTTGAGAGAATGGTTGTTTTACATTTTTCGTTTTTAATATTTATTTTTTGGATTTTAATTTTCTTTATTGTAAGAAAGTTAATAATATACTTAGGGTTTGATGATGAAAGGGTTTCATAAATAAATGATATTTTATAACTCATTTAAAAGCTATCTGGAGTTGGTGACCCATGACCCGCTTATGTTTTTTACTATAAAATTGTTTATTAATTATAAATAATATCTTTTTTTTTAAATTGGATATTAAATTTTAGTATATCTCCATTTTATAGGATTTTTGTATCAAATAATTGGTAAGATTAATTTTTAATTTAATGAGATGTTATAACCCGTTTAAGAGCTATCTAATTTTGGTAAGACCCATACCCATGAATTTATGTTAAATCAATGAGAGAACTTCATTTAAAAATCAAGCAATCTGGTGGCTTCCTAAAAGGGGGAGCGGCCACATCATGACACGTAAGATTTTAAGGGTTTCATTTATATATATTATATATATATAGGCTAAGTATAAAATGAAAACCCACTTGAGTTGTGAAAACTCTAGAAATCAATTCTCAACCACATGTTTTTAATTAATGTTTAAATCTTGTGGTCTACAATTAAAGTGAATAAAAAATGTAAATATAAATATAACTTTTTCTCTCTCCTGAAAACATATATAAAAGTTAGTAAAAAAGTTAAAAAATAGCAAAACATTTTTTTTGATGTTTCGATGTTTTGTATTAAATGTTACAACATATATTACATGTAACAAAAAAAATGATGTTACATAGGGTTTTCGCGGGTTTTCACAACTCAAATGGGTTTTCATTTTAACCTTACCCTATATATATATATATATAATTTATTTAATTAATTTATTATATATTTAATTTATATATATAATATAATTTATTTAATTAATTTGCTTTTACACTATTATTTATAAGTCAATGATTAGTTTAAATAATATCAATACAAGTAATATAACAAAAATGAAAAATGGCTAATGTTTTTTCATTTTTTTTAACGACGAATTTCTTTTTAGCTTTTAGTTACTATGGGACTTGAATCCAAGAGTTCTCAAACCCTATCAACCCAAGGTGTTTAAAGGTTTTTTCTTTGTCAATGAACTACGTACCGACCCATTGGTTTGAAATGGCTAAATGTTAATTTATTTACATGAAATACTCAAATTAATTTAAATAAATCAAAATAGATAAAAACAAGTTGGGAGGATAGTTGGGCTACAGGAACGGTGAGCCTGGGCTCTTGTGGGTCAACATGGGCTAAAGTGCTAGACCCAACTACCAAATTTCAGGCCCATGATGGAAAATGGATCCAACCAGCGGTCCAAAACCCATTAATAAATATTGTAGTTTCACTTTCACATGACGATCATAATAACTAAAGTTGATATCCTCTCGACTCCTTTAGTGTCCAATTATTAACATGATCAGAAGGTGTCTACTAACACTACATACAAATAGTTGGGAACGATGTGTTTTAAATACATCAAATGATATTCCTCATGAACATTAAATAAACAACTAAGCAAGTTAATAAAAATAAACTAGTGTTGTTAAACCCGCGTCCTACCTTGGGGACTTGTAGGGAATCTAATCGGTTCGTTATGGTACCAGTATATTACTTATATGCGCTATACTAACCGAATATAGAACCCAAAAAATAAGTCTTACTATGATCAAAATGATATTTAAGCAAATTGTGATATAAAACATGCAAAACGTTAGTAACTAACTTTTATGTCTCCATTTTATTAAAAAAAAACAATTATATAAATATTTTAAAAAGAAACAAAAAAAACCAAAAAGAAAAAAATAATGAGAATATAGATAAGAAAAAAAACCAAAAGAAACCATTATAAACATCAAAATACAAGGTGAATTCCAATTGTGAATTTCTTAAGTCATCAAAAGAGCACCATTTCTCCCAATTAGCCCCATCACCTCCACTTCACTTCTTCAACAATCCATTTTTGACACGAAACTATATTGTTAGAAGTTCTATCATTCTCGTCAAATGCACCGTAACATCATAAAAAACTCCATTTAATTGTTTTTTTGCTTCGGTGAAATTGATAAAACAGGAATGAACTCTAATAGTATTGCACCAACAAAATACTTGTCACCATACAATTTTAGTTAACTCACGCGTGAATAGAACGTGATCGTCCCTCTCCTCCAAATGCCCACAAATTTGTAGTCGAGCGGAATGTTTCTAACTCCCCTTTTTCGAAGGGCCTAAGAGCCACAGACGATATTACAATAAACACAATGAAGCGCATGAACTCGAAGATTTTGCTAACTTATATATGTATGTGTATTGCCAAACTTTTCCTTGACTTGAGGACGTGTGTAGGGTTAATATTATTGTTTGGCTTGTGTATGTATTTCGGTTTATTTGTAATCATTTATTTCATACTCAGAATGTTTTAAGCCCTATGGGCTGGCCTATTGGGCCTTTAATAATTTAATATATGAACTTGGGCCTAAGGGGTATATAAGGCCTAAGCCTACCTCTAGTTGCTCCAACCTGTCATTTGATTATTCTCCCAACACACTTCATACACCACTTCCTACACACACTAAAGCTTTTCTACTATTTCTTAGCCATTTGATCTGAGATCCGAGTGTTCTAATTGGATTTTGCCCTCCTAGAGCATTGATTGATCCGAAGTACATTGTTAGATCCTTGACCGGGAACCTACAACGTGACAATTTGTACACATGATGGATGCAGTGCTGTTCTTTGACAAAGGGTTGCACCGGGCGAGTGAGCGCATTGTAGTTTTCGGAGGTTGTTTCGTTGGGGACCCTAATGGAGACTTACTTCCTTATTGATTTTGCGGTTTTGGGTTGTATTCGGTAGCGACACAACTTGCTATCCCTTTACTTTTAATTCGATGTAAACACTACTCTCTAATAAATGAAAAGACTACTATCAATTACAAAAAAGAAAAACATAAATCAAAAGGAATTAGAGATCGAATTCATCAGCCATGTGTCAACTGATGCACTAAGTTTTGCAGCCGCAATAAACGTTTTATCCATTAAAAGAACTCAATGGTTGATGAACACGTTATACAACTTAGATATGTTTCAAAGTTGATATGACAATCCAATTAATGGACACCATATGGTCCATATGCAATGTTTTGTTAGCTTTAGTTACATGCACCGTAAATTTGATTGTTATCTTATTATTAAGATGCTAGGTTAGAACCCGTGTGTTACATATTGGTTTATGTTAAAATATAATAAAAGCAAATAAACTATATTAATAATACAGACAATAAAATACATAATGGGTTCACATAACCGAACATGTCGGTTTCGGGTGAAAGCCCATACTGAGCCGAACTGTGCTCACCACTAACAAATGAGATAGCTTATAGTAAAGTCTGACGCTTCATGCTGGTTAATTTAAAAATATGCTCAAGGAATTCTTTCTGATCATCATCCACATACAGCAACACTAACAATTGAAATTGGGTATCGAATTAAACAAAATTCAACATTAAATAAAAAAAAATCCCTGAAAATGAATGATTACTATTTGAATAGTTATCAAAGCAATATACCAAGATATAACCAAACTATGAAGGATCGATTTCAATGTATCTTTTTAACAAAAAGAGTTATACCTTACTTTAAACCAATTCAAATGCAGTAGCAACAAAATCAACTATAACTTGTTTAAAACTCCTCACCTCTTGACAACACTCAAGGTGTACATACCCCAAATATGCATAACTAGCCGCTGCAACACAACGTACAGTTTTACCAACCGAAAAAATATTGTCTTATATATGGTAATTTTGAAAATAATTCGCTATACGATCGTCGCTAATTTTTTTCTTTTGTTTTTCATTTTAAGTATATTAATTTGATGAATTTTGGTTTAATTCCGGTACTTTAACGAACGTACTCAATGCAAACTGAAGTCATGATGACTCGCAATGCCTATGTTTTACCAACTGATTTCGCCGTGCAACGCACTGTAAATCACTAGTTGCCATACTAATCAGCACGTGAAATTCCAAAATATTTCAAAACACAATAAGCCAAACATTTTAGTGAGAATGTGTAATGACAATGACGCCCTAAGCTTTTTTGCACTTTTTGTAAACATTTAATGGAAAGAAGTTAAAGTTGGTATCTAACATTGCTAAAAAATTAAAGCCTTAGTACTCAATCTTGTTACTTTAAGTAAACGTTAGAAACCAACAACGTAATTGTGTCCATAGCACTGTATAACTATAGAAGAGTTATAATTTAAATTTATAAATATCAGAAAATTTAATCAAGACTATATTTTTTATTACCAATCTAAAAAATTAATCTAAATAGTAGAATTCTATATATAATTACTAGCTTTGGAACCGGTGCCCATCAAACAAAAAATAAAGAGCTTCAAGCCAATAAAGACTAAGAATATTAACTCAAAAACTAACAGCTCCGTTGTAGAATTCAGACCTAACCATTAATTAAGAAGTTATGGGAACGATGGAACCTGTGAATTCAAAAGGTTTTAGTGAAAAAGAATTCGAATGGTTCATTGGTCAAGATGGCGGAAACAGCCAGAGACCAATTCATCTATTCGGAAAAATTATGAATAAATGAGAGAACTGAAATAGAAATTGAAAGAGTAAATATTCTCCCGCGAAAACTTTATTTTCTTGGATTGCTAAAATTGGGTCAATCCAATACGATAAAGAGTAAAACAAAAGAAAGATTTGTTTAAACATTATAAAACATTCTAATAGATTTGGAGCCCATGTATTACACGAGATTTGTCAAATGACCGAAATTTATGTATTTAATCATAAGTAATTTAGGGATTTTCTTTTGAATTTATAGATTAATTTTAATCGTATCACACACACTTCAAATGTTACATATTTAAATTTTACATTAAGATTGAAATAATGTTTTAAGATGGCATAAAATCAAATATTGGTGATTACCTAAGTATATTAAAGATGTTTATATGATCAATACGAATGTAAGTTAAATAATGTTTTATAAATTGTAAGTTTATAAGTATTGTATTTATTCATCGAAATTTGAAGTACACATATAATTAAATATCTATTATAAGCATATGTCACTAATTATTATACGATAATAGTTCGTAAATTATTATTTAACTAATTTAATAATTAATTGTTTGATTTAAACTTATTATAGATATCCAATAGTTTATATGTTTTTTAAACAAACCATGGTTAAGCTTTCTATATCTAATAGTAAAATTAAATGTAACAAGTTAGTAAAACTTAATGTGATTTAAATTACATTTAATACATGTTTTTGCATATGGGTTACAACTAATGGTCATACCAATTAAACACATAATGACCCACAGATAGTATGGATTAAGAAGGGTAAAGATTATAAAATAGGAAGAAAATTAAAGTTATGATTGAATATTGTTAGAACATGTAATCACGATTATTTTTATTTATCAGTATAGGTAGATATGCACAATAGATTGTATGTTATTTGATGTATATGATATTATGATTAGTAACTAGTGGGGCGCAAGTAACAACTACTTCTAGGCCGTAAACAGCAGAGAATGTTAACAAAACAAGATTAGACAATATATTGTATCAGCCAAGAATGTTAACAAATCATGAGTCGTATTTTGAAAGAAGGAAAGAAAAAAAGGACAATACATTCTATCCGCCAAGAATGCTAGCAAATCAAGATTAGACATTTTCTTTAAATCATACCTATCAAACATAATGATTTATGAATGAAATATTTTTAAAAGATTTGTTCTATCTAAAGAAATATTTGTTCTTTTGAATGACTTCATCAATCATGTAAGCTGAAAAATCTTGATTAAACTATTTGTTGAAGACCTTATCCACAAAAAATAAAAATAAATAGATAAAATAAGAGTCATATTTTCATGAGTGAATAACTATGACAACATCACGTTCTAATATATAATTTAATTAAAAATTATTTTTCTAAAATTTATCTCTCATTTTAAATAACTTCTAGCATCCTATTTTCTATTTTTAATCTTTATTTTACTCACAAATAATTATTTTATTATTTTTCTTAGTTTTATATAACCACATAAATTTGATGTGAAATGAATAATAGCAAGTTTTTCTTTATAATTTATGGTTAAGGAATTGATGTAAGAACACGTTTTCGGAAGCCCTACTTTGGTGTTGGATTTATTCATAAACACAGTTCTAAATATCAGAGTGAATTAAAACTTTTTACGAAAATATAAAAACATCAACCAATGTATTACAAAACATAAATCTTGTCTTAGCATAATTTAGTTTGTCTTAAAAACATAACATAAATGACACATGAATCTTCTTTCTTCGATGTCAGTCTTTACTTTATTGCCACGTGCCTCCCCTCAAGCAACCTGCCGTATTCGATTCACCTACGTGCATACTAAAAGTACGAGTTCTATTTTAACAAGTTATAGGATTATTCTTACACATTATTTTATATATTTGTTCTTACACGTTCTTTCATTTACATACAAATATTACTTGGTACAATTATTACATTATTCTTACATTTTCTTACATAACATACAACTATTCTAACATTCTTGCACAGATATTATAAGGGTCTGCCACCCGACCTCTTACACCTATATCATAGAGTCGGCCACTCTATTCTTGCCCATGTATTAGAAGGGTCTGCCACCCTGACTCTTATTTTTATATTATTATTTGACTATTACAATCACATTTAGTTACCAAACTAAACACATGCAAATTCTTACCACATTCTTTCATTCTTGCATTGGTTATTCACCTTTATCATATATGTATATAAGTATATATATACTTCTAGTCTTACAAGTATGCACACAG
This sequence comes from Bidens hawaiensis, assembly GCF_021521415.1. Taxonomy (NCBI): domain Eukaryota; kingdom Viridiplantae; phylum Streptophyta; class Magnoliopsida; order Asterales; family Asteraceae; genus Bidens; species Bidens hawaiensis. Next base: position 117,544 of record NW_027495614.1, on the reverse strand, counting down.
TCCCGAAAACATTTCAAAGAGAAATGGGGCTAGAATTCACCTGAAGACGATTCCTCTTTGAGTTTATCGTAATTCCCTTCCTTAACTGAGCTCGGCTAACTGTGTAACAAGTTACGAGTATCAATTATCCATTACTACTACTTCTTACATCTAAGTTAATGAAACCCTCAACTAACGGGGGTCCGGGGCCAGTGCCCCTGGTAGCGGGGTCTAGGGGCGGCAGCCTCTAGCAGGGTCCAAGGGGCAGAGCCCCTGGCTGGGGTCGAGCTGGCAGATCAGCTTGGAAAAATTTTATTTTCGCTAATAGGCCTTATAAAAAATGCATCCGAAAAATGAATCGGGTTACGTTTTATAACAATTTGGATCGCATGCAAAACCATTCGCTTCGCATGAAACCATTCGCTTCGCATGGAAACCATTCGCTTCGCATGGAAACCATTCGCTTCGCATGGCTGTGCGATGCGAATTCTGTTTCATGCGAATCAAAATTGCCTTTTCTTCGTTTTTACCATTTTAAAGCCATTTTTGCTCCGTGAATCTTCCTTATGGTCCAACTTTACTCTTTTTATGGGTTTTGGGTCGTACCAACTTTGTCTACCCGTGTTTTACAAAGTTTAAATATCACATTTTCTACCTATATCGCACCTGTTAGGTTACGACTCACCAAGTTTATATTTTTCTTACGTCTTGCATCCTGATCTATCGTTCTACAGTTTGCATGTTGAAACCGAGCTCAAAACTTAATCTTTTTAACCAAAACTCACCTTTCGGTACGGGTTCGATTCGGATCTGGATCAACCTGAGGATCTGGTGGTGTTTCTTATTGTTTGATGATGTTTAGACACGAGATTTACCCTTCCCTTGGCTCGGATTTGGATGCGGGTGCTAGAGAGAAAAGTGTGTGTGTTTTCTTGAGTGTGTGTGTAGAAAGGAAAAAGAGGTGGAGAGAACGAGGAATGTTTTGAGGAAATGAGGGGTTTAAATACCCCATCCTATGGGCCTTGGGCCCATAATCCTCTTGGTCCATTCTATATCCTAAGCCTACCACTCAAGCCCATTATTATTTAACGAAATTAAATAACGGCACACAATTAATAACAAAACTTTTTGTTATTTATTATTCTTAAAATACGGATGTTACAATTGAAATGATAAAAAAGATGGAGTGTATTTTTGAAAAAAAATTATTTATAATTTAAAAACGGTGGATTGTTTAAAGAAGCGTAATACAATGTATAGAAATAAATGTTGTTATTCGTATATAATGTATTTTACTTTGTTTTAGGTCTTCTGCTCAAGACAAGCAAGGCCATCCCAATAGTATAGGAAACTAAAGCACTAGCTTTAGGCCTCCAAAATTTTAAGCCCTCATTTTTTTGAAAAAAAAATTACTTAGCTTTCACATTAAGAAATATTTTGCAGCTTAATCAACTTAGTGTTGTGCATCGGAGTGGTAAGCATGCTCCTTTCTTTCCTTCGAAACCTGAGTTCGAATCATACTGAGCATGTTTATTTTTTATTATTTTTTTTACTAGTAGAGTAGCAAAGAAAATAATATATATTGTATATATGATGACTAATGAATTACTTGTTCCCTATTTGATTAGAAAATAGACTTGGCTGTTATGATTGTTCCTTTCTAAGAATGTTATATTATTTTTTATGATATGCATCACGTACCTATTTGATTGTTGGAAAGGAGACGAGAAATCACTTACATGTTTCAGAACCTATTGACCCTCTTAATTCACTCAATGGATATTCTTGAGTCAAGGTTTTAAAAGTTTGATTTATTTTCTACTATCAATTTTCATCTCATTTATTTAGGTTGTTGCTAAAGTCATGCTTGATTTTCGTTCGATTACGCTTGGTTTGTGCTTTGTTGATTATTGCCGTATTTTTTCTCCTTAGTAAATTTTACTAAGTTAATTAGTTGGTTTATGCTAAAGTTCTTTTTATTTGGTTGATAGTGACGTCGATTTTGAATCAGGGTAGCTCATGCTAAATTTTATTACTTAATTTCATCATATTTCGACGTGTTAAGATAGTAAGAGAAATAGTTATATATTTTGGAAAAAAAGACCCATACATATATTATTTTACTTTAGGCTACCAAAATTATTGGGCCGTCACTGAGCACAAGTCATGACTATACGTGTGAGCAAGTTCTAACATAACTGTAGATATGCCACTCGGTAAAAATAAATATATAGTAAAGAAAAAAAAAACATTATTAATCTCAATTTATTATATATACTTTTTAACTTTTTGTTATAATTCTAAAGCTAAAGTAGTAGGTTGTTTACTAGTTGCTACTCCTATCTTTTGGATGAAAGAGCCCCACGTATTTTTCTTGGTCTAATACCGTGACAGAAACACCTATTATTTTATTTAGCATTCATTTGCCGACCAGACGTGGAAGGCGAATCTTTCTTTCTTTCTTTGTTTTTTTTTTTTCCTTTTCTTTTTAATTCTATATTTTAGTTTTCTATGTTTCTCGATTTACTTATAAAATCTGGTAAAAGTACAAATCGAACGCCTATAAATAAACATAAATCATTTGATAAACATATTTTATTTTTGTGTCCGTTCGTTAATCAATCGGGAGTTGTCAATATGTCTTAGTTTATATAATTTTTTTAATATATCAAACAAAAATAAATAGATATAACGAATATTTTTTTTTGGAACGACCAACTAAGTAACGTCGGGTACTCCGTACGCGGCCCCCATTGGCTAAAGGTAGCCCGAGCCGGCCACGAGTCCGGACGGACGGAGCCCCTAGCGATCCACCTATTGAGGGATTCCCCGGATAAAACCTGATCCCCACGCCCGCCAAACGGCACGACAGCGAGGAGCCGGTAAAACCGGGTGAGATCAGGACTCGAACCCTGACAAGTCAGGGTCATCCCTCATATCTCCCATATAAATTGGTGATAGTAAGGTTTAAATCCCCTACCTCTTACTAGTAAAATATGTGATATATCATTAAGCCACAACTAATATTAACCGACACAAATGAAAATGTATTGTCTGGCAGGAACGGGCAAATCATTTTGTAGGCCTAAAATTAAGTAAAAGAAGCTACAGTCTGGTTAAAAATTTCATTATTTCCAACGCAGGCAAATGACGTGACATTTTTTTTTATTAAAGTCAATGAAATTTGAAATATAATTTCCTGTGAAATACTAAGGATGGCATTCTGTCTAACCAATATAGCCTACGTCATGACTTGATAATACCTTAATAATCATAACTAACAAAGAAAAAAAAACAGTTCAATACACAAAATTCTCGAAGCAATAATCACACAACCAATTTTGAAATGTATAAAATTGTTACTGTTTAACATCTATGCAGTTCAGAAATAAACAAGTTAAACTTCTTATAAGGACGTATCATCAGATTGGTTGGTAAGTTATATTTAATTAGATCATCTTGCCGGAAAGTTAATCGATGACTTGTGTCGTTTCATTGCTCACTCAATAAGAAAGCTTCGACTTCGTATTTTGAGTTGTTGCTCTAGCCCAAAGTTGGTTGAAATTTCCTGTTCGTTCATTAATTATAGCATACAAAAATTTATCATCAAATTAACGATTTAAGTATGATTAACTGAACATATTTTTAAAGACTAAAATTTTGCATTCTATAAGGTTTGAAACAATGATATCCTAATACCACCCCATCAAAGACGATTAAGTGAACTGCTGACTTTTGATAATTTGTATACCTTAAAACACAGAGAGAGAAAACATCTGAAATAAAGAAATTCATAGTTTACTCAAATCTAGTTTACATTACATTGTGACTCCTTTCTCTGAAGTTCATGAATTCCCATGTACAACAATGAAGAATCTTCAAAATGATAATCATCATCAAAATCAAAAAATAAAAATAAAATGGACTTTAAACATCGTTGCCGAAAATATAGGATTTTAGATTTCGGCCGACTTCATTTGCCATACACTGACTGAGGTAGTAACTGATGCTGCCGTAGCATTGTTGAACAAGAACAGCCGACCATTATTGTATATCGCCTTTGTTGGATAAACTCGCGAAGTAATACATGTTCTACCTCCTTGTGCAAAACTTTCTACTATCGAATGATCCACCAAGATTCTCATCGTTAGTTTTTCGCCTTTTAGTACTGGGACAATGTTTCCATAGATCGACTTGTCAACATCGTTAGCAGTAGATGATCTGCATATCGTAACACATAATAATCAAGCACTCGAATTAAACAAGATAAGCCTAAACATGATAATTAAGAAAATGAGAACAAATGAATACCTTGATTGGTCAGCACAAAAGAAAGTTGTAAGATTTCCATCAACGCCTTTGGCAATGTAGAAATAGATGGGAGTGTGCTCGGTGAGGCCCTCGTGGGCAAGGACCGACAAACCGAAGGGCCCTAATGCACCTTGTGTTGCAGCTCCACCATTAGCACACTCGTATGTAGCTTCGGCTCCATTAAGTTTTAACGCTGTGGCCTCATCGAGTTCAAACTCGGCAACAATGTCTAATTGGGATGCTGCAGGCAGGTCTAGTGGTACAAGTGAGCCAGCTTCTAGTTCTAGATTATTGAAAACAGTTACATTTGTTCGCAAGGTATTGATTTCATCAACCGGCCATTGGATTATATTGCTTTGAGTTTTTTTGTCCAATAGAATTGTTCTTGGAACACCCTGTGAATTCACAAGTAAAATATAATTAGATTAAACTCCTTCAAATATTAAAAACCCTAAAAAGACAAATAAAAGTTAATTTAATAATTTAAATTGTAATCTATTGGCCAAAATAATAATTTAGCTGAAAATGTGGCAAATAACACTTTTAACTACCACTTTTTTTGTCGAGTGCAAGTGTACAACCCCATCGAAAAGTTAACTATTTTGTCCCGGATGTTACAATGATGTTGTTTCAAAACAAATACATGGTCTTAATTGGAACAATAAACCGGTTAATTATTTATTAGGGTAAACAAAGATACCTTTCCATTAAAGTGAGCTTCCTTATTATGGAACTTATGATCTCAATTGCGGCATCAGCAGTATAGATTATTTAAGATGATGTAAGGATGATAAATTTTACCATTTGCATTCGCTAAGAATTTAATAGTATGTTCTAAATTTTCTGGTTGTAAATAGTTAGTTACCAAGATCCAATTTATGTAATTATTAAATAGGAAAATAATTACATATGAAGCAGCCTCTCTATCCCTATGGGGTAGAGGTAAGGCTGCCTACATCTTACCCTCCTCAGACCCTACCATAACTTTGCTATTGGTGGGATATACTGAGTACGATGATTAAATAGGAAAATAAATCCAAACTATTAACTAAAAAACCTATTTCTAAGGGGCCCATCGGGTTTTTAATTCCGACTGATCATTAATAGATTATAGTTTAAATTATTAAAATAAAATTAGAAAAAAAACAATTATATGTTCTAAATTTACGTACCATGAGAGAAGCCCAACCCTTACTGATGTCGGAGGTTTCAGTGTCGGTCTCTTTGATCCAACTCCACAAGACTCTTCGTTGTTTGTTTTGGTCGTAGAATGTCTTGGATGCATAATATACACCATAGTCGTATCTCAACCCGATCCCAACGTCTAATGTTGGATTATCCGGTTTCCACTTCCCCTTATATGCATCGTAAGTACCAATAGCATAATAGTCATGTCTATCATCATCCATACTTGCTTTGACTATGTGTTTAACCCCCGGTCCATCAATGGACGTGTCAAGACCATTTTCATCCTGTTTTGAAATCGGGTAAAAGTCAACACATTCCCACATTCCCGTACCCGGGACCGCATGGAGCACTCCATCTAAAAGTTCAAATGTTTTAAAGTCTTCCGTGTCGTAAACAAGCGAGATCCCGGTTTTATTAATCTTGGACCCAATTGTGATTCTCCATTTTCCCTCGGGTGTCTTCCACGCGGTTGTGGGGTCACGGAAGTCCTTATTGTCAATACCAGGTGGTGGGACCAGGACCGGGTTTCCAGGGTACTTGACCCAATTTATTAGGAGTGGGTCCGATGGGTCGGCTGGGTACGCAAGGTTTTGGACCTGGACCGACTCATTGGTGGATCCAGTGTATAGGACCACAAGTTGACCATCGGGAAGGATGGTGGCTGAACCGGTCCAAACACCTTGCTCGTCGTACCATTGGTCGGTTTCCATGGCGATGGGAAGGTGGCGCCAATTAACTAGATCTTTCGAGACCGCATGACCCCAAACAATTTTTCCCCACACGGGAGCATCCGGATGATATTGATAAAACAAGTGGTACCATCCTTTGTAGAAAACTGGACCTGAAATATATTTTCAAGACAATATATCATATACTTGTAAAGAAGTCCGATGTTTTCTAAGTAAATAATACAAGGAAACAATTTTAACTGGTAAGTAAATGATTAGTAAAAAACACATGTTTTCACTGGTTCGATGGTGACCATTAGTCCTCAAATCCGGTGCTTTTTAAGACATGGTTGATATTATAAACAATTATTTAGTCCGTGAAAAGTGTGTTCTCTTTCTTCCTTTCCAACTATAAAAGTACTAAAAAGTTGTCATATTAAAGGAATTAAAAGGCAATATAATATAATAATTTGATTGGTAAATCTGGAACTGTCGTGTTGGTTTTGTGATCTAGCTAGGAGGGATGCATAATGAATCAGCAAAAACGTGAGTGGACCAGGCGAATATTAGTTGGAATTACCTAGGATAAGATCTGTTTTTAATTATTTTTTTTTGAAAGGCAAATTTCATTAAACACCCAAAAAACGAACTAACTCCAAGACGGAGATAGTTCCAAGCCAAAACAAGGAAAACGGCTAAATTACATCAAAAAATTGAAAGAATGCCAACCCTTCCAATCTACATCACTTTTACTCCTACTTCTATACCAAAGGAAACCCAACGACTTTATGTCCGAAAGGCACTTTTACCCCTACTTCTATCTGTTTTTAATTATTAATTCAACTTTTTTTCTAAAAGAAATTTGCATTTAAGGATAAAGATGTTACCATAAAATAAATAGAATATTCATTTTTAAGGAGTATCTTCACAATTAAATGTGTGGATCATCGAGAACAACCATTACAAAAAATATGAGGTACAAAATAGATTTCCCATTTTAATGTGAAAAAAAAAATCCATGAAAACTCCACATGTGAAACTATATTCATGCTTTTAACTTTTTAAGTGTGATCATGATTCATGCATATCTTTTCATTATTTCACACACTTATAACGGTTGATCTTTACCATTTACACATACAAGACAACAATATTTTGTCTACACGCGAATGTCTATCGCGCGAAGATTGACAAATATTTTTCCAGTGAAAAGACAAGACAACGTTAATTGGTGGATCAAATGAGTAACAGTTGGAGATCACGTACCGTTAGGATCTGTAGATCAAATAATCACCATCACGAGCAATGCCAACCGGAATCAACATAAACAAGAAATCATTAGACATTGCAAATTATAATAGTCTCTCTAATAAATTCCAAGATTCATACTTTTAAAATAAAAGGAAACACAATGAACCACCTAACCACATTCACCATGTGACATATTTAATGTAATTATAATACTTTTTATGTGCAAGAACATGTAGTCCAATAAACGTACCATTCATCCAATTCTTCAAAGGTTGAAAATGAAAACCAGTTCTTTGCCAATCCAACATGTTGGAGCTCCATGGATACGAATTATCCGCACCCAACAACGGTCGAAAAGACTTCTCGGACACACCTTTATCCACCCCACGAGACAACGGAGTTGTCTTCGTGGGTGTCTCCACCGTTGAAGGTGTGGAAATGGTGTTTAAGTTATTAAAATTAACATGCCCGGTTCCGGTGATCAAAGCCACTAGAAAAGCAATAGACAAACATGCACACACAATAAATAAAACTGACTTTTTGGTGGCGGTGTGCTCATTGCCAGCGGTGTGTTCACCGTCCGGCAATGGGGCATAGGTGGCATTAGGGTTTTCAAGATCTGAGGAAGAAGACATGTTTATGTTAATGCTTGTGAATGTGGATTGGAGGATAGGCTGAAAACTAACGGTATTTATAATGGAAATGTTGAAGAGGGTAGAGAAATAAGATTTAAAATTATTGGTGCTTACGTGGAAATTCATGTATCCACGTGGCCATTCTCATCCGGTGGGAAAACAATTGGGACATAGGGTGGTTATTGTGTTCCAAATAATTAGGTTAAATGAAAGCGAAAGAAAACGAAAAATAGGAGGATAATAAAAGATAATTAATAGAGTTTTAAGAAAAAGAAATGGAAAAAAGTTTGTGGTTAATTTTCAATTCTAGTTTTTGTTAGCAATCAAAAGTTATAAAACTTTTTGGAATAATTTTTTATATAATAAAATACTCTTAACTAATATATTCTATATCATATATACGAATTATGAAGAGTATAGTTGGAAATTTATCGTTTAGATATACCATTATCTGTAAAAATTCCATTTAACATAAATCATACAGACATGAACATTAACACCACCCTTAATTACTACCTTCATGACGATCATCAGAATCTTTTAGCAAACAAATAAATTTAACTAGATTGGACCTTTGAAATCTTTTTTGTAGTAAAAACCTCAATTATTGACGTTGTCAGAATCATAGAACCTCCGTCAGAGTCAGTGGTGGTAGAAGAAGAGCTCGCACCAGCTCAGTGATGGTACGAACAAGGGCTCCAATGACGGGGACGAACGAATTTGGTCTGATCGATTGAGAATCAGGCAAATAACAAACACGAAGAAGGTTTCCCGTGACGGTAGTGGTGGTGGATGTTAGAGGTGGTGGTTGTTAGCGGTGGTGGTCATTGGTGGTGTTCAAGTGGTGGTAGTGGTGTGTGTTCAGGACTTCAGGTTGAGTTTTCCGACGAAAAATGTTGAGTATTCCGGCAAAAAACGTATTTCTTGCGATGGGAGACTAATGAGAGTTAAGCTTCCGCTAGTCGCGGCTCGTTGGGAATAAATGTGTTAAAAGATGAGACCATCAATAGCAACCCGTTAGTTGAGATTGTTATGCGCCAATAGTTCAAAGTTGGGATTATTTAAATTCAATTTTTTTAAAAGATATAATGGTTGTTCAACTATTAATGTATATTTGCCTGTGAATTCCTTGTCTAGCCCGATGGATGGACGTTCAACTCTTTGACCAGCTGACATTTTGGTCTTGGTATTGATTGGAGGGAAATACACGTGCATGAATCTAACAGGGTTTTTCCTCTGATGGGTTTGAAGGGTAGTGGTTTCACGGTCGGCCAGGCTGCTCTAAAAGTTCCTTCATACAATGTGACCAAACATGAGAAGACGTGTCTTGCTAGCCAACATATATTTATACCTTTTGCATTTGACACTTTTGGTTTCCTTGCGTCTGATGGAGCTACTTACTCGAGTCCAACGTGTCATGCATAAAAAATGTTTCGACTCCAAGATCATGAATGCAGTTTTTTAAACGTTGGGATTTGCAATTAAAAATGGCTAGCGACGCAGCTTGTTACGTATTTACTTTTCTGTCTTGACGTAAACACTAATAGTATTAAATGGCACATATATTTGAAAAAAAAAAGTAATAAAACTACCAAATATTTTTTATAAATTACATAATTAGTCTTTGATGTAAAATAGTTGAATTGTACTATTTAGCAGAAAAAATAGATATGATTAGCAATGTGGATTACAAATTTACAATGGTTATAAATTTAAACCTCAGGTCATGATATATTAAATTACAAAACCTATATTTGAACTAAAATAATTAAACATGTTAAACCACGTGACCAAAAATGTAATTTACTCTTTTGAATAATTAGTGTTTTTCCATATAGTAAAGGCAGGCAACAATAGAAACTCAAATTTTCTTCTATTCATATACGCATAAGTGAATTTTATGCGAAGTAATCGAGTCATTAAATATGAGCTAACAGCTAGAAATAACTGGATAGGTGACAATTTTCTTCTATAAATAATAGGAATAATTGTGTTTTGGGTACGTGGACATTACTTTAAGGATCCGAAGGAAGTTATCACATGTACGATGGAATTTTAAAATTGCATTATTGCTACTAAAATAATTTCATTATTGAAGATTTGAAGTTGATTTCAAATCCACATCGGCAAACTAATAATTTATCCAACACACGACATTTATTCTAGAGATTCATGTGATCCTATTTACTTACAGCTCTCATCATTTTCTTAACTATTATGAGAATACTCGATATAATTTTAGGTGGTTAAAGAATTGATGATAATTTAGTGTCATCATAGCATCTTTTGTAATTTATTGTCACTTAAAAAAATGAGAAAAGAGATTATACATTGATATAATTAAAGAGCTGTCGAGTGCACATTTATTCAAAACAATTCAGTTTCTAATGTTAATGCACCTCAGTAGTTTAAAGCAATGTTGTAAAACTCGCTAGGTGGTCCCTAGGCGGCTGACCCCTTTAGAGGGGGTGCTCAGCTTTTACTTGGACAAGATAAAAATAACATAAAATAATTATTGGATATTATATATATGTTAAGATAGGCATAATTCACGTTAAAATAAACATAATTCATATGAAAAAAAAAAACATAATTCAAAAAATTCATGTTTTGTTGTTATTTTTAGCATTTTACTAAAAAATAAAAAAAATAAAAAAATTGGTGGCCGAGTTGACCTTGGAGGCCGAGTACAGGCCGAGTAATCCCGAGTACTCCGACTTTTGACCGAGTTGGACCTTGGCGAGTAATGGTGGCTGAGTTGGGAAAAAACGGCAAGGTTGATATCCGAGGACCTTGGAATCCGACTTTTACAACACTGGTTTAAAGTGTGCATCCTACTAAACAGTAACTGTCTAAGGGCGCTGCCCCTAGTAGTGGTCTAAGTGTAATGCACTTGATTAGGGTTAAAAGTTGTTTTGGAATCGCAATGTCGATAAAGTTGATTTAATTCAACGTCCCGTACTAACTTTGATCATTGGTATGAAGTTTGACTTTGACACAAAAAGTGCTTTTCGGTATAAGAAATAAAGGTATGTAGCAACTTTGTTTTGGGGTACCAAAAACTTTTGGTCGGCACCAACTAAAGTAACACTAGCGAATATAGATGTAACTGCCAGTAACTGACAATTATGGCAATTATTAAAACTAACGGTTATGTAGTTTGATGAAGGGCTACGATTGTTATTCACACTGGTTAAACCTATATGTAAGGGAGTCAGTATGGCTAATCTATGACAATGAATTATACGAAATCCAATCTAATATTCACATAAAATTTTAGAATCCTTTTTAAAACATTTGTCTTATTCAAATAAAATTTTGAAGTGCCAGCAAAATAACACATGCTAGCAAATTTGGTGTCAGTTCCAACTAACTGAACGTGTACCACCTAAAATGATACCTCTATTGAAACCCCCATACATTTTTATTCTTAATATTATAACTTGTGCCATATATTTTTCAAAATTTTGTTGGTTTGATCGGAGAACATCATTGATAAAAAAAAACCTTCAAAAATCCGTCGGTGCTATGGGATTGGATTTCTAATAAGATTACCCTATATTCTTTTCGGGAAAATGTCAATATGGGATAGAATTGTATTGATTTTTGAATGCAATTATGATGTAACAATGAAACCCTTCACAGGTTAACACTATATAGAACTCTAATGCATATAGTAAGCCTCTATTTCTACTAAAGATCAAGTACTCGGCCTTTGGGTACTTGATGAACACGAAGTTCACACACACAAAGAATTTCTCGCAATCCATGAATTCTTGCGGATATTGAATGCTTTTAAGTTTTTGTATTTTGATAGGCATTAGTCACAATTTTGGACCTTACACTTAATATCTCAATGATCACTTTCCAATTATACCAATTTACGTTATGATAATACATTCATCCTATCTTCATTGCGTCATTAACTAATAATTACATTAAAAATAGTACAAAATTTAGTGGCGTTGGAAGTTTGTTTCAGATAATAATTTTTTGTGGGTTAAGATGATCAAACCATATATGGAGTTGAAATGAATCCAAATTATCGTGATAGTAATGGGTTGGGGTCGGGGGTGTGGTCGTCTATGTGTAACTCTTTTAATAAACTACATGATTTCAAAGTAATTCCTCTTTCGGCTATTCAAAAAAAGATAGGAAATGGTCAATAAACTATATTTTGGTTAGACTGTTGGGGGACAGGTAGTACGTTGGCGGTAAAATAACCTCGCCTTTATGTGTTGGAGATGGACAAACAATGTTTTGTTAATCAAAAGGCAGATTGTGTTTCTTAATTGGAATTGGAGAAGAGATATTAGAGTGGGAAGAGAAAGTGAACAATCTGATAATTTGATGGTTGAGTTAAGACATGTAAGTCTAACGGATACTCAGGATATATGGGTTTGGAGCTTTGGGGATACGGCGGACTTCACGGTTAAAGGTGTTAGGAAGGTTATTGATGACTTATCCTTCCGTCGTGGGCTCGAAAGACAACGTGGTTCAAATTTCTTCCTAGAAAAGTTAATGTTTGTGCGTGGAGGGTGTTGCTTAAGAGACTTCTTACGAGTCAATTTGGTGAGTAAGGGTATAGACATTCCGAGCTGTTTATGTCCTGTTTGTAATGATCGTAAGGAGTCAATTGACCATGTTTTCGGTATGTGCTCGGTAGCAAATCGGATTTGGGGTCTTATTGCTTCTTGGCTTGGCCTTCCGTTGTCTTCCTCTTTAGTTCCAGGTGAGCTGATGTCTTGATGGGACACGTTGAGAGTTCAAACTCATAAGAAAGATTTGATCAGGATGATTATTTTTGTCACTTAGTGGTTTACTTGAAGATTCAGAAATGACTTGGTATTTGAGAAGACTCGCCATAACAAAGAAACGCTATTTGATGAAATTTTACATTTCTTGTTCTTGTGGTATAGTAGTAGAAATCGTAAATGTAATATTTCTAGGATCGAGTGACTTAAGAACCATCTATTGTATTTTTAATGTTATGTGTTTTTTTTTCTAGCCACTTGCTAGGACTTTTTTTTTTTAATATAAAATGCCACCTTTCCAAAATAATAATAATAATAATAATAATAGTACAACATTAATTTTTATTTTATCAAAATCAAAAATTAAAATTTTGTTAACGTTACTGTTTGGATTTGAAATCATTGCGAATAGTAAATAACAATTGAACACTTAGGCTGAGGGGTGTGGGGGCCTTAATGGGGGCCTTAATGGGGGCTCTAACTAATAATATTATAACGTGTGGCAGAGAGAGAAACTGGATAAGGGGGGTGTTGGAGCCCCCGTTGGAGCCCCTGGCCCTGGTGTGGAGGGGCTCCAGCGAATTTTTTTTTATTTTTTTATAAATATATTCTAACAACGTATTATTAAAAAAACTCATAAATTATTAAAAAAAACACACATTAATAAAAAAACACATTAATATCTAAAAATAAAATAAAAATTAAAGTACTAAAAAAAAACATTATTCTTATTCTTCGGCTTGGTCTTCTTCGATCAACCTCTTTCGGATACGTTCCTTTTGCTTTTCCATTAGCATTTGATCGACCGGATTTAGGTTACTGAAGTCTCTAGTAAGAAAGTCCAAATCTCTCATTCGACTTTTTTCCTTTTTGTCATTAGAGACCACCTCCATGGTTTTGTTGAATTTATTGAGGGATTCAATAAGATTGGCGATGTTTACGGCTTCCCCCTCAGCCGGTTTTTCCCCCTTGGCGTCCCTTCCCAATGGCCGCCTCCTCGGCGGTGAAGACGTTTCCTCCTCCGCAATGTTTAGGTCGAATCCAACGCGGCAATCCGACCCGGTTGAAGTGCTATACGCTCCAGACGAACTAGTTTTAGTCCGTTTCGCCCTTACTTCCGCATCAAAGTCCGGCGCCACCAGCTCAACCCACTTGGAACACCTTTTCAACCTCTCCCACAACAATAAATCGTCCCACGTCTTCACCATCCCATACCTCCGCAAACACTCCTGCTTTCACTCTTCGACCGTGAAATTGTAAACCGCCAAATCATCACTGCCACTTGGTCTCACACGACCGCTGTTCCTGTTGAAAAGATTAGTAAACAAGCCGACAAATTTTCTGATTTCGGACCACCGACCCGAAATCATATCGGCGTTCCGCTCTGTACTCCCAACGAGCATGTAGAACGTCTCCCTAACCTTTGTCCAAAAAATCTTGTTCTTTTGGTAGTCGGCTGCAAAATGAATAAATAAATTAGATTTTTTAACTTTTTTATTTAACTTTTTTATTAAAAATCATTTTTAAAAACGTTAAAACAATTACTGCAACGCCGATCCTCAGAAATGACTATCCAAGCCCGACACAAGGCTTTCTTCTCATCCGATGACCACGGAGTTGCTTTCCGTTTCGTCCTCGGAGTCGAAGCTGGTCCCGACCCGTCCGTTGCAACTTGTTTTTTCCGGTGGACGCGTCTTTTTGGTCCCGTAGCTTCACCGTGTGATTCTTGTGTCTCCGGAACAACAAAGTTAGGAGACGGTTGTGTGTTGGATGATTGAAAGCCGGATAATTCTTGCGGCTCCGAATAAAACATCGGTTGGTGCGGTGACGACCATAAATCATCGTCAAGATAATCTGAATCAAGGTTTGGGTACCAATTTCCAGCCATTTTTTTAAAAAAAAGTTGAGAAGATGAATTGATTTTGGGTGAAGGTTTGAAGTTTTGGTATAAAAATGGGTGAAATGGGGTATAATTATATAGGAAAAATAATTTTTTTTTTGGGTTTGTTTGGCTCCCGACGGTCAAAAAACCCTCAAATTTTTGTATCGATTATATATTAATAATAAACTACACATATGAAGCAACTAATTAACTATATAATTAACTATATATAAGAGAGAGGTTTTGAATTCAAATTCTGCAAATAACCAGAATTAAAAGAACTTTATCGGTAAAAAAAAACCCCCTATAAATATGAATATAAAGAGTATAATTATAAAACCTAATCCAAGCATATGTCCTAGTTACGACAAAAATAATTATAACAAACTATAATTATTTTTTGAATATTAGTTAACTGAATGTGGTCTATATAAGTTTTTTATTACATCAAAACAAAAGTCAAACAGACAATAAGCTGCGTCGCTACCTCTTTTTGAATTGATATATATCGGAGTTGAAAAAAAACAATGAAATTAGAATGACAAAAACAGCCTAATTATTACCCCCAAAAAAAATTGGGGAAAAAGAAGAGTAGCGTGGTGGGAACCAATTCCACGTTGATTTGCTGTCCACTAATTAAATGAATTATTGGATCACATTTAATGGATATGATGCTACATGGTTTTTAGTAATATAAATAATTAAATAACACATTTCCACGTGTATAAATAAAGAGCAAATTTACTTCACACTACTCGAGGGATAGATTGCCGATAGAAGTCATGTAACGTTTATTTATTTTAGTTCACGTTACAATAGCAAGTTCGGGGTCTTGAGTTTACTATCAGAATAAAAGAAAAGGTGACGGGTCGAAAAAAAACTCAATGGTTGAATTTGATGTGGATTCAAAGTGAAATTTAAGATTGAACATTACACCATAACCGTCATGCAAAATTTGATGTAGATTTAAAGTGAAATTTAAGGAAGCATCTGCAACTAGTAACAAACTTCCCACAAGGTTCAAATAATATACGCAACACTTTTATGATTCCAAAAACATGAATATGTGAGACACTATTTCTCTATATATGTAATAGAGGGTTGCGCATCCAAAATTTAAGTTGTATTAATCTCCAATTGATATGCTTGCATATAATTTGGAATAGGAACATCTTTTAAACTTATAGTGTCTCTAGAGAACAAGGAAATTCTACCAACCCTACACGGGCAATTGTTAAAATGCAGATCATTAACAAGTGCACAACATCTCCTAACAAAGTGAATGCATATGAATTGAGATATGACATCACTCGCACGAGTAGATGATTACGATATTCCGAACCAACAACGAGAAACAGTTGGTCTTGTGATAAGAAACTTTTTTTAAAAGTATTTTGGTGGTTTCCTTGTTCGGTCTTGGTTCTCTGTCCTCTATTAAAAGCTCACAAGCATTACACTCAATTTACACATGTATTTTTAGCGTACCACGGTTAAATAAATGATTGTATTATTTTAAGTTGAATCCTTTTTGTCAATATCATTGATAATAAATATCAAAGAACACAGTCTATAATACCACAATTCATATTGGGGGTTACTTAGAACACGTTCCATATATTTATGTGGCCATGTGGATAACTTCTTACAGACTTCTTTTCATGGGAGCTTTGTGTTATTAGGCAAGCATAGTACAATAACAAAAGCACAAACTACAATAATTAGCACAAGAGTACTTTTCAAGACTAAAGTGACTAAACACCCATCTCTTATACACAAAGAAACCCTACCTGAAATAATAAAGAATGAAATTAATAACAGATGTACCTAAATTAGTTTGACATAACATGTCTTGTTAGTAGCTAATGTCATTAAAATTAAACTATTTTTTCTCACTTTAAAGTTATACATGTATAGCAGTTGTACTTTTATTTGATATATTATTTCTTACAATACATTTGTTTTAACCAATTAACTTGTACTTTTAATGTCATTAGTTAAAAATTTTCCTTGATAATAAACCATTTTTGTAATTATACTTTATAATAGATCTCATATAGTTTGTTTTTATCTTTTGTTGTCTTTATTATTGTTGTTTTTGCTGTAACAAACTTTTGATTTCTGAGATGCACAAACATAACTCACAACTTGTTCTGTGAACATTTAGATATTCAGTTGTAACTTGACTATTTTTTATAGGTAAAAACTAAAATATAATATATGAGCATTCTATTCTGACAAGATCGATAGGAAACTTTAGTTTATGTGGCTTCGAGTATATATCATAACTTGAAAAATGTATGTTGAAAAAGAAAACAAAAAGGTTGCACCGAACTGAGGAACTGCATAATTCGTGTGGCCATGATCCTGGAGTTGGGCAAGTGCGGGTACACATGTCAACAGTCAAGTTGAAACACTTAGGAGACATTATTTAATTTGTACATTCTTTAGGCACTTTTATTTAATAAACACTAAAACAACCACTCACACCGTTTATTCTTAAATAATATATGTTTCTTTTCAGAACAACGAAGGACTAATAAGACGTTAGAAAACAAACGAAAGTTACAAGGTAGAAAAATAAGCCTGAGAATAACATATACCACTATGCCCATGACCATGAGATATTACATACTTTAGATCAACTTTTTATACAATTAAAAGTAATAAACATTATATCATTTGTCGTCTTAAAGAATACCAAATCTCTCTCTTGAAGAGCTAGGAATTTCGAGCCTTCATAATCATTCAAAGTGTAGAGTAGAGTAGCGCCATATCCAGTTTGTTTTTGGTTTTAGACCCTGAGGATACATTAACTATATGAAGAAAATCAAAATGATTGTGAGGGGCGAGAGGGAAAGCATGCTCAAATTCCACATCCATTGAGAACCTGTTACCAAATGATAGGTGATCTACCTCCTCTTCGTCTAAGTCACAGAAAGGCGAGCCGAAGAAGAAACTACAATTCCTCAACCAAAAATTACTAGATAGAGATTATGTTCTTTATCTTTCCCAGAAAACAAGTTAGTTTAAAAAAAGAAAAAAAAGAAAAAAATACAAAAAAGAAAAAGAATGGAAAGTGAAGCAAGAAAAGTGCAATCGAACTAGAGACCCAACATTTGTAACACACATGCATGCTCAATCACTAGACTAAGAGCATTCACATCTCACTATCATTCTCTCTTTGATTTCGATATAATTTACTAATCTCCTAATGTATCCCTTAACTTTATAAAACCTTTCGCATCTCTGAATTTTTTTCTATAGTTGTGTTTTTACAAATAACTTTTCAAAAATGGTATACTTTTCAAAAGACTTTCAATTTTGGTGTAACCTTGGTCTCAGACAACGAGTTATGTATTATTCTGCTAAAAATCTAGAGATGATCATTTGAAATAAATAAATTAAAAAAACGGTGGTCTCAAACCATAATTAGACGTAAATAGATGCGAATTGGGATATCAAACCATGGATTTCACTAAAAAATGACTTTTAGTGCAATCCGTGGTTTGAGACCACGGCTTGCTTCAATTTACGCCTAATTGTGGTCTCACCACAATTTGTTTTTATTAATTGTCATTCCATTGCTTCAGATTCCGGTTTGTTTATTCCATATGATTGAATCTGACATATCTCTAGGCATTTCACAGAAAACAACAAAAACAATGGTTTGAGAATACGGTTACATAAAAAATGAAAGGCTCCAAAAAACGTATACCATTCTTGATGGTTATTTATAAAAACACCATTGCTGAAAAAATTCGCATCTCATTCTTCATCTCTATCTATATATTCTTTTTGTTAGTATTTCTTTCTCTTTCTTTTATTCTTAAAGGCATAAACCATAATGCTCATGGTACAATCCAAAATGCTTTTCCCTTAATCTTCAAATTTGGGAGATGTTGATAGAGATTTGGACGGAGAAGAGAAATAAACAAATACTTTAATTACAGAGATGATGTTGAGAGAATGAAATGAGGATGCTATAAATGTTTTAGTTAATTATAGGTTGTTAGCTAACACATTTAATATTAAGTGGTGACGGTATTGTTTATACCGAATTACCGACCATTAGAATTTTTAATGTTGCATAATTATTCGGTTATGAAGATTTGCTGAAATATGTCATACCCAAGTGATAAACAAGCACATGCGACTTCATGTTCGTCTGATTTCCCAACTCATTTTCTTATTATATTTTTATTTATGCCATTATTAAAGATACATAATTACAGATCCAATCATTGTATTTCTACTTAGCAATTAAACCTGACACCAATCAATCTAGACTCTCTCTTGTCGTCAAACGTTCAGCTGTTCATCTCCCTTGTCAAATGGAATATACTATACAGTGGCGGATCCAGAAAATTTTTTCATAGGGGTCGAAAATATTTTAGGTTGGTACTTAGTTGACTATTGGTATTTAAATTTTTTTCAGACCGGCTCAGTCATTCGGGTCGGGTTAAATCCATATATAATTTTTTTTTCCAATTTGATTCGGTCGTTCCGGTCGAGTCAAATCAAGTGGGGTAATATAAAGAAAAAGATAATCAATCAAAATATCATATAACAAAAAAAGTGCGGGAAATGTAATTAAAAATGCATAACTAAAATATAAATTGTTCTCTTTGAGTTTTCATTTTTTGAAATATAACCATAACATCATATAACTTGACATTCCTAAGCAAATCTTTTTCAATGAAACATATACAACTATCATTTAAATTCTCATTACCCATTTAATTAGGCAATTCGGATTCCACTTGGTTCATTGCTGAATTTTTTTAAAGTTAAATATCTATAACCAAATATTAAACAAATATGACTATTGTTTCTCTTTCACTTTGATAAATTTTATGGCCAAATTATTTTTTTATTGAGGTCAGAAATTTACAATTATATTAGCATTTTAATATAATTTTTGGTTTTAGACGGTTCATATAATCATCTAGCATAACAATAAATATTAAAATAATAAAGTATATACTAAAAAACAAATAAATAATAAAGAAATAAATCTCTTTTGAAAAACGAAAAGTTTGTTTGTTAATATATATTAATGACAGAATTACAAATTTTGTCATTTAAAAAAAGCCAAATTACGGTTCGTGTCCTTTTTTAAGTTTCCTTGCAGGCGATATCCTTTAAACATTTTTTTCCTACACGTTATGTCCTTTACGCTAACTGGGTTAGAAAAACTCAGTTAAATACCCTCACGTGAGGCGCATGTGAGGGCATTTTTGTCTTTTCGCCTGTAATTTGTCTAATATATATTAAAATGATTCTCTCTCTCTCTCTTCCCATCTTCTCTCTCTCTCTCTCTCTCTCCACACCAACACCAACACCACCACTTCTTAAATCCGGCACCATCTCCTGGAAACAAGCCGATGAGGCCATTCCGCTCCGGCGAGGAAGACGACAACACCATCTCCGGTCTTCTTCTCCGGCGAGGAAGACGGCAGCTTTCATGAAAATCATGACTAACCTGATTTTGACTTTAAGGTCAATTACATGCCTGCATAATTTTACATGAAACAAAAACCCATTAAAGCAGCCAAACAAAACAAACCCGGATCGGAAGAAAATCATCAAAATGATAGATTTTATTATTATTATTGGTTTCTAATATGAATCAATAATTTTCATATTCACCATCTAATAATAATAATAATAATATAAACATCAGATCTACCGGAAACCAGTCATGCGACGAGCCGGAAGACCCAAGACCGTCGCCGGAGATCCGATCGGACCGCCGCCGGGCGACCCCGGTACCGCGGCGTCCGTAAGCGTCCCTGGGGACGGTTCGCGGCGGAGATCCGTGACCCGTGGAAGAAAGCCCGTGTTTAGTTAGGTACGTTTGATTCCGCCGAGGACGCCGCACGCGCCTACGACTCCGCCGCACGTGCCCTCCGTGGATCCAAAGCCAAGACTAATTTTCCTCCTTTAACGAACGAAACGATTGATGATATGATGATGACGTCAGATCGGCGTCACGGTCACGCCAAGCCCGTGCCGACGATGAGCGGCATGAGCAGCACCGTGGAGTCCGCCACACGGCCGACTGTGAACCCGGTTCATAGATTGAAATTAAAGCCGGTTCAGGTGGATGACGATTGCCATAGTAATTGCGACTCGTCGGAGTCGGTGGTGGATGATTATTACTGTGACGTGGATCTGACGTCATCTTCGTCACGGAAGCCGTTACCGTTTGATCTGAACCTGCCTCCGCCGCCGGTGTCTGATGAGTATGGACTTTGTTAGAGAGAGAGAGAGAGAGATAAGATGGGAAGAGAGAGAGAGAGAATCATTTTAATATATATTAGAGAAATTACAGGCGAAATGACAAAAATGCCCTCATATGCGCCCCACGTGAGGGTATTTAACTGAGTTTTTCTAACCCAGTTAGCGGAAAGGACATAACGTGTAGGAAAAAAATGTTTAAAGGATACCGCCTGCAAGGAAACTTAAAAAAGGACACGAACCGTAATTTGGCTTTTTTTAAAGGAAAAAATTTGTAATTGGGTTTATATTAATTAATATAGATACAATAAATGTTAACACTTGTTTTTAGTCAACTCGGATATAATGCCGACTGTCGAGCCTCGTTTTTTTTACATCTCAAAAAATTAATTATTACTTTTAATTGTCATATCTTCTTCTTCACTTGACTTGCATTCTTACTAGCCACCTCCGGTGTCTCTCATCGGCCACCGGAAAATTTTAAAAGTTCAAGTTTAATCTTTTCTTTTCATCTTACACTCTCACCAGTTTCTCAGGGGTCGGAGTAAAAATTTCACAGGGGTCGACAAGGATTTTAACACATATATTACACTAAATAAAATTTTCTCACAGGGGTCGGCCGACCCTGCACAACCATAGTAGGTCCGCCCCTGATACTACAGCCCACAGATCTAGCTTATTCAACAAATATATGAATATTTATTAAGCATATATTATTTACAAAATTGGATGGAGCAAGTGCTTACTTTCATCGTTGATTTTGGGTATGAATATGCGTGAAAATGGTTTAATCACATTTTTTGATGAAGTTAACTTTTTAGCCACGTTTTTTTATATACAAAAGTGTTACAAGTAGCATTTCGATTTGAGATCCATCAAAGACAATCTAGAGACTAGAGTGTTTCTTAATGTGTTGAATCTGATTGCTTGATCAATAATCTCTATTGCATAAAATTTGTTATTTAGAGGTGAGTAATCTTTGTCATTAAAATAATTATGTTTTATTTGTGTTTATTACTAGCGTCTTTCAACAATTAAACAAATCTGTTTCCCGGGTTAAAATGCAGCAAAAATATAGAGAAAATTAGCTATATGTATAGGCTAAAGACACATTTTCATACATGTGATTTTGGCCCGCACCCTTTCGAATATACGTCAATCGATCTGTCAAACTTAATTAAAGGTGCTGACTATTCTCCTCTCTGTGAATCTGTCATATTTTTTCAACTTTAAACTCTATGTTTTATCCTTCTCCTAGGTGGGACAAGAAAATTGTACCAAATTTCATATCTTAAAATTTCCTAAGACTCACCCAAAATTTAATTTAAGACTCAGAAAATTTTCAAGGTTGTTGCTACACCTATTCGATATCCACAAGCACCGTATGAATTGCTATTAACGGATTTGTTTTCCTAAATAGGATCTAGATCTAGAGAAACGATTCCATCTAAAGTTCATTTTGAATAATCACAAGCAAGTCAGAGTCTCTTAGTGTCTAACTTAAACCGAGCTGGCACTCTATGTTAAATACCCTTCCAAGAACTATTCTTGAACCAAATTTGTACTCACTAGTTCCAAGAATGTTTTAATATGTTTAGATTGACAATCATCACTGTGTAAGGAAATCAATTTTCGAAGCTTCTATTGCCATGAATCTAGTGCTTCACATGAATGGCACCAACTTTGAACATTTTAGTTTCGTCGGTTCAATTCCATTCGATATGGGCATATGGCAAATCCTTAGAAAATGAAGCCATTCGGGTCTATTCGAATAGTGCAGGGAATGTTCTTTTTAAATCAAGATCACCTCCAACATTCTTTTGCATGGAGAGAAGATATTCAAATTTCCAAATTTACGTATGTGAATGTTCTTCAAGCCCAAGGAAAACAGCCCACTTTGATCATGAATAATTTTGATTACTCTACCCAAAGAGACAAGCGTTCATTGTGGAACCTCCACCTCGTTTACCAACATAACTTGGTTCCAATATCCAATTCCAAGGCCCCAAAACTTTTATAAGTAACTAAATTCCCTGGTGTGCCAAAATAATATTCTCATTATTTAGAATTAAAACGTTTTGGGTCATAAATGGATTCACACGCTAATGATTCAAATATAGACATGTCTAGATGGGTTAACCCGCCTAACTTGTCTATGACAAGAGTTACACGTTTAAGTAATCGTGTTAAATTAGTTAACAAGTCGACATGACACGTTTAAACCTCGTTTATCCAAAGGTTGCTGATATGGAATTATATAATTAACTAAGTTTTAATTTCTCCCCTCGTGTTAAACTCGTGTCATTCATATTATTAAATTTATTATACTTAATCGTATTAGACGTTGTTAGGTCCCATTTTGTACAATTAAGTCTTTTGTATTGAATTTGTTTATATTTGGGCTTGTGTAGTTTGTTTTTGTTTGTTGTAAGCCCAAATGAAATGGTCTAAGGGAAATAATGTAATGAAACCCTATGGGCATGTGATGTGACATGTTTCTCATGCTTCTTTATAAATAGAGAAGCATGTCATGAGAGAAGGTGTTGGTAGTGAATACAAAAAACCTTTTGCTAAAATCTCTTAACACTCACACATTATCTTTCTCTCATCTCTCTCTCCCGGCTTCCTTTCTTTCTTTCAAAACCCGAACATAAACTCAAGATCCGAGACCTCTTAGGTTGCCTAGTGTGATTTCCGCTAGTACTAAGTTAGGTTGATCCAAGAACGTTGTTAGATCCACCCGCCACGGGACCTACAATTGGTATCAGAGCTTCGGCTCACTAGTTGAGGGTTTTTGGATCATAACCTTGGGTTTGATCTTGAGAAGAAAATAAGAAAGCTTCTTGCAAAGAAAACCATAAAAACAAGAAAAACAACAAAAATACAAAAACATTCGGCAAAAAAGTTCATAAGATGTCTTAGAATGTGTTCTTGGTGAAAAACAACAAGTGTACTAGCCTTAGATCCAAAAGTTTTGGGTTTAAAAGTGTTAAATTTGGTGTTTCGGGATTCAAAACTTGTTAAAATTGATAAGTTATAAATTTCGCTTCTCATGGCATGAAAATCAGTGTTCCAACTTTTGACCAGAACTGATAAGTTAGGTGGAACAAATCCCAGGAAAGATTGTATCTGGAAGCTTTAAAATTTCGCATCGCATAGATACATTTCGCTTCGCACGAAATCATTTCGCTTCGCTTGGAACTTTTTCGCTTCGCACTGATCGTTTCGTTTCGCTTGGAACTTTTTCGCTTCGCACAGACTTTTTCGCTTCGCTTGACTAATTTCGCTTCGCATCACTGTTCATCAAACTTTTTCGCTTCGCTCGAATCAACTTTTTTGCTTCGCTTGAAACAATTTTTTCGCTTCGCATGAAAAACTGTTTCGCGCGAAAAAGTTTTCTGTTTCAAAATTTTGAACTATTTTAGATTTGTTAAGTGTTTGGAACTGCTAAGACCATGGATAGCACTGATTCAGAGTTGTTGAAGGGGTATCTGTTGTTAGAAAACCAAGTGGGAACTCCTCAAAAGCCTCCAAAGTACATGACCTTAGATGATAACTTTACCGACTTCAAATGGAGGTTCATGAACTATATCTCATTGACTGAAACTGAATTGATGAGATGTTTTGAACAAGGTCCACATGTTCGTGTGACTGTTACACAAGCTGGGGAACAACTTAAGACTCCTGAAAACTATGATCAAAATGATAGGGACTTGTTAGCACAAGACAAGAAAGCATATCTCATTTTGACAGTTTGTCTTTTAAATGAGATCACTGAGACTTTACGTGAACACAGAAGTGCAAAGGGTTTGTGGGATGCACTTGTTGAGAAGGTTGAGGGGAATGCTGAAATAAGGGAAAATAAGAAAGCCCTGCTAAAAGAAGAATTCAATATGTTCAACCACTGTCAAGGTGAAGGTGTGTTGGACTTGGTTAAGAGGTTTGAAAAGTTGATGGTCAGAATCAGGGTTGCTAGTGTTAATATTCCAAACTCTGAGATCAACCATAATTTAATAAATTCATTGCGGTACAGCTGGAGTACCAATACAGTCACAATCAAGAGAACCACAAATTTGAATGGCATAACAAACACTGATTTGATTTCCACTATCAAGTCATTTGAAATGGACGAATATATGAGAATGAACAATCACTTGAGTTCTCTTAATCAAGCTGGGATGAGTACTGCATCAACAATTCCAACTGCTTTTATAAGCAAAACACAGCAGAATGTGTACCCTGTGAACACTCCGAAGTACTCCTCAAGTGTGCCATAACAGACAACTGCATTCATCTCAACCAGCAACCAATCTGCTTTAACTGGTTCTAGCTCGTTTCAAAAAGCAATCGAGAGTGCGGTTGAACAAGCCTTAAAAGCTCATGGGATTTCCTCATCCTCAAAACCTCAACCAAGCAAACCTTCAAGCTACTGTGAAGCTCTCCCGTTGCTGAATGATTCAAATGTCTCAATAGTTCATGCTTTTCTGTCAAGCCATGAAGAACTGATGCAAGGAAATCTATTGCCACCACAATTTGAGATTGGGGACATGAGAGATATCAATCAAAAGGGTCTCGACAAGATGGATATAAAATACCAAATGGCAATGGCCGTGCAAAGAGCTACAAACTTCATGAAGATGTAATGGAAAGACAGCTTCAAGGATTCAGACAGAAAGAGGATCGGTTTCGACAAGTCAAAGCTGCAATGTTACAACTGTGGTGAGATGGGTCACTTTTTGCGAGAATGCACGAATCTATCAAAGCCAGCAAATGATATTCGTGTGACTGAGGTGACTGAGGAAGAAAACAGTAAAGCTGCTAGAAAGAAGCATGAGGTGCATAAGCCAAGCAGCTCAGCTCCAAGAATTGGTAATCATCCACACAAGGGCAATTCAAGCTCAAACACAAGGGCCCTTGTCTCCCAAACGGAGGTCCAAGTTGGTATGGATTGGGATGATCAATTCCAAGAGCTGCAGAATCCTCTCAACATGGCAGGCATGGCTTTCATGTCAAACAATGAAGCATCCTCATCCACAGCTACAACTTCCGATGCTTCACCCATCGATGAGGTAAATCACAATCTTTGCACAAGTAACATATTATAGATATCTTCAGGATGAAGTTTTGAAAGAAAATGCAAAACTTCGTCAATTAAATGCTGAATATGTCAAAGCTGACAAGATCTGTGTTGAAAAGATAAAAACTCACCATGATGATGTAGCAAATCTTAAACTTAAAAATTTTGTAAAGGAGCAAGATGTCATCTATTACAAAAATATAATTAATGAGTTAAAAGATGAAATTGAGAAACTAAAACTTGATGCTTCTGATAAAAGAGAAAAAGAAAAACAAGTTGAAAGATTTGAAGCATCATCTGAGCAATTATATGATCTAATTGGAGCCCAGAGAAGTACTAAAGTTAAAGCGGGGCTAGGATATGATTATTCAGCGGTATCTCCACCGATGAATGATAATTATACTAGTTTGCCCCACTTTAGCTATAATACTTCTCCTGATGAAGAAATGGCATATGAGATTGGTAAAGTACCAAAACCAGTGAAATTTGTTCCTGCAGTATCTCAATCAGCTGCTGCAATTCAATCATCTGATAAGTCTAACGTCAACGTGTCTTGTGTAGCAGGTGATATAATCAATGGTGATTGTGGGAAGGTTAACTAGGGTTGTAAGCCAAAAGGAGAGTTAGAACCCCGTTTTGAGTCTTGTGTGGGTCTAACAAAAACAATTAACAATCCTGTTTGTAATAAAGTCTGTGAGTCAATGTTAGGAAGTTTGATGTCAGGATCAAAAGCTGTATTTTGTGAAACATCTAATGATGACAGTTGTACAAATGTTTGTAATGAAAGTGAATGTTCTTCTTCTGATTCAGAATGTGAAACTTTTTTTGACGAAACCATTGAAGTCAAGGTTAATGAACAGACTAGTCCTAGCTGCTCATCAACTGATCATCATTTTGAGAACTTGACTAAAGAGAAATCTGGTTTTGAAAATGAAAAACCAAGCGCTTCCTGTAAATATGTGCCACCTAAGAAAACCTCATTTTCTCAAAATACAAATTATAACAACAGTTCCCAATATTATCATCAGTTTGATAATGCTTATTACTATTCTTAACAGAAACCTAGGCATTCGAATTATTTTGCTTCAAAATTCTCAGATGTTCATCATTATCTGACAGATACAGGTTACAGACATGTTAACCCGATTACATCACCTTATCCCACATATCTCAGTGATCAAGATATCTATAACTGCAACCAAAGAAAATGTTGCTTTGTTTGTGGAAATCCATCTCATCTTGCTAGACATTGCAAGAACTGGCATAAGCAACAAAGAGACTTCAACAGTAAGTTTGGTCAGACATTTCCTAAGTTTCCTGCTCAAATTAAGAAAATGTCTAACCAAACTTATAATTCAGCCAGTGAGACGGATTTCAGACCCAAAAGAACTGAGAAACCCAAGAAACCTTTTTGGCTAACCCAAAGGGAAAGGAAGAGGTTAGCGAAGGGGTCTAAAGCTGAAAAGCCCAAGAACCCTTCAAAGGTTTTCACTAAGGCTAATCAAGAAGATTTTGTAGTTAAGTCTAAACCAAAACGAAGGCAATCCAGAAAACCGTTTCAAAACCGAGGAAATAATAATTCAAGTTCCTCGAGGGATTGCTCTTCAGATTCTGACTCACCAAAGGACTATATTTTCAGAAATCATAAAATTAAACTTGGTGATTTTGTATTTAATTTTCCCGAGACAAGTGTGTCTCAGGAAACCCTCCACTAACCGGTTGTTCGTGTGTGTAGGGTCAGCCTGGAAGGCCTGTCAACAGTATTTGGTACTTAGACAGTGGCTGCACCCGACACATGACAAGAGACGAGTCACTGTTGTTTGATATAAAACCATTCGACGGCGGCCACGTTTCCTTTGCCGGTGACATTGGAGGAGAGATAACAAAGCAAGAAAAGGCCTTGAATGGTACTCTGACATTTGATGAGGTCAATCTGGTGGAACAGCTCAACCACAACCTGTTCAGCGTATCTCAAATTTGTGATAAGAAATTCTCAACCCTGTTTACTGAAAATGAACGTCTTATATTGAAACCAGATTTTAAAGTCCTTGAAGAATGGATCATGTTGCGTACTCTGAGGCACAATGATGCCTACTTTCTGGACATGAGAAGCAATTATTCCATGCGTTATGCTTCTTGTTTGATGTCCAAGGCCTCGGAGAATGATTCATCATTATGGCATCGACGTTTGGGTTACGTCAACTTTAAGAACTTGAATAAGTTGGTTAAAGGTGACCATGTGAGGGGTTTACCTGTAAAATCTTTTCACTGTGCTGAAAAATGTTTATCTGGCTCTAAATGCAAACAGCACAAACTCCCTCACAGACCCAAGACTGTTAATTCCATAGACTCCACTCTCCAAATGTTGCACATGGACCTCTTTGGTCCAATTCAACCATTGGCAATAGGTCAAAAAGCCTATTGTCTGGTTATTACTAACGACTTTTCGCGTTTCAGTTGGACATTTTTGTTAGGACACAAGGATGAGACATCACAATTTCTGCTCAGGTTTATCGTGTTGGTTGAAAATCAAACTGACAAGAAGGTGAAGTGTATCAGAAGTGACAATGGTACAGAATTCTGCAACAAAGTGGTGAATGAATTCTGCCACAACAAGGGAATACTTCGTCAATTTAACGCACCTTACACTCTCGAACAAAATGGGGTGGATGAATGACGAAACCGTACTTTGGTTGAAGCCGCTCGAACAATGCTGTCATATTCCAAACTGCCATTGATTTTCTGGGGTGAAACCATCAATGCTGCCTGCTTTACCCAGAATCGTGTGCTTCTGAACAAAAGATTGAACAAGACTTCGTATGAAGTCTTCTATAGAACAAAGCCAAGGGTAAATTTCTTCAGAACGTTTGGATGTCCCTGTACCATACTCCAAACCAATGCTAGAACAACCTCCAAGTTTGGTTATTCTGTTGACAAAAGTGCTTATCGGGTGTACAACAAGAAAACTAGAGTGATCTTAGAGTCTTTCAACATTGATTGGCAAGAATTGAACCCTACTGATGCACATAATGGTCCTGACTGGATATTTGATTATGAAAGTTTGTTCAAGCAGTTTCGTGGGATGTATGTGACACCCGTTGTACCAACGGTTTCCCCTGTTGTTTCTGCACTAGTTCAACCTGCTAATAATCAATCTATTTTGATGCAAGCTGTGCTGAGAGGTCTTGAAGATGTTGATATAGCTGCTCCTGCACCCATACTTAATGAACAACCCGAGGCTAATCAACCAGCCACGGTAAATAACGTGCAGACCTCTGCAGACACCACCGAGATGCCCGTTGTTGATGACATCACTGATTCAGAAACTGACTCATATGTGTCAGTCGACAACAAAGAAAATGTTCAAGTCGATCAAGCAAAGCTACCTCATGCAGAATCTAGTGTGGTGGAATCCGTTCCCACACCTCCCTCAGAAGAAGATAATCAAGGTCCTGCAATGGAGGTTGATACATCAAATGTGCAGGTTGATCCCAGTCCAAACGTAGCTTCTGATAACACCAACTCAACCTCTGTTCCAACCGTTGTTGTCCCATTCTATGTTAACCTATGGGAAGGCCCCATTGCTCCAAAACACTTGGTTGATCAAGAAGTAGGTGAAATTGATCCTCAACCAAGTGCCTCTGTCCCTGCGACCACTGTTTTTCATCCCATACAGAGCTTGACCATTCAGCTAGAGGCTACACCAGTCGAGCATGTCGAGCAAATTCCACAGTTATCAATCCATCGTCGACATCCGACTGAGAACATCATTGGAGATCCATCCATGGCATTCAAACACGCAGCACCTCTGGTACTATTAATAGATGTCTTTTTGCTTGTTTTATTTCACAGGTGGAACCCAAGGACTACAAAGTTTCATTAAAAGAGAACTCCTGGGTCGAGGCCATGCAAGAAGAGCTGTTACAGTTCAAGAAGTTGAATGTTTGGAGGCTGGTGAAGAAGCCAGAACATAAGAAGCCGATCGGAACAAAATGGGTGTTCCGAAGTAAGAAAGATGACAAGGGGTGATCATTAGAAATAAAGCTCGGCTTGTTGTACAAGGCTTTTGGCAACGTGAAGGTCTTGATTACGATGAAGTCTATGCACCGGTAGCCAGATTAAAAGCAATTCGCATCTTCTTGGCATACGCCTCGTACATGAACTTCAAAGTGTATATCAAATGGATGTCAAAACTGATTTCTTGTACGGGAAAGTAAAAGAAGAAATCTACGTCAGTCAACCTCCAGGTTTTAAAGATCCAAGTCATCCTGATTACGTTTACCGACTTGACAAAGCACTTTATGGTCTTCACCAAGCACCTCGTGCATGGTATGCCACATTGGCTGATCATTTAGTAAAGAACGGATACAAAAGAGGCATTGTTGATCAAACTCTCTTTGTCAAAAAGGTCAAGGGTGATCTGATTCTTGTACTAGTTTATGTTGATGACATTATCGTCGGGTCCGCGAATGAGAATCTGTGCAAGGAGTTCTCTGAGATTATGTAGAAGCAATTTGAAATGAGTTCCTTAGGGGAGATGACTTTCTTCCTGGGCTTACATGTTGAACAAAAGAAGGACGGGACTTTGATTCACCAAGAAAAGTACGTTCATGACATTGTTCAGAAATTTGGATTCAAGGACTCAACAGCTTTCATGAAACCAATCGCTACGCGACCTGTTCTCGCTCCTGATCCATCAGGAAAACCAGTCGATCAACATCTTTATAGGTCAATGATTGGTTCCTTGATGTATCTCACTGCAAGCAGACCAGACATCATGTTCCCTGTTTGTTAGTGTGCCAGATATCCGTCTGACCTGAGAGAATCCCACATGATGGCTGTCAAGCATATTTTCAGATACTTGAAGGGGAGACCATGTTTGGGTCTTTGGTATCAAAAGGAATCTCCCTTGTAACTTCATGCTTACACCGACAGTGATTATGGGGGTTACAATTTGGACAGAAAATCAACATCTGGTGGATGTCAATTCCTGGGAGACCGGTTGATCTCATGGCAGTGCAAGAAGCAAGTTACTGTATCCACTTCCACAGCAGAAGCCGAGTACATTGCCGCATCCAGTTGTTGCTCTCAAGTGATATGGATCCAGCATTAGCTGCTGGATTACGGTTTGAATTTCTATGGAACCAAGATCAAATGTGATAATGAGGCGGCCGTTGCAATTGTTAAAAACCCGGTCCAGCACTCAAAGACTAAGCACATTGACATCCGAATACACTTTATTCATGATTGTTATGATCGTAAGCTTGTCGTGCCCGATTTTTGTTTCTCGTTGAGTCATTGGGCATGATTTCTTTGGAGTAAATTTTATCTTTAAATTTTAAAATTGTAAATATTTTTAAAATATGTCACAATTTTAGAGGGAGAAAATGAGTTAACTTTAACTCACCAAAAAGATTTTCAATTTACTTTAAGAAAACCAAAAAATCGAGTCACTTGACTTAACAAAGGGATTTTATTTTGTATATAATATTAATTTCATTTTTATTCCTATTTAAGTAAAATTTCAGAAAATTCAAAAAGAATTATCCCGTTTAGAGGGAGTCGGACATTTAAAATTTTCATTTAAAAGGAATTTGATCTGACCATGTGGAAAGTGATAGTACATTGGTATGTAATGATTCTAGCGCGTTAAAAGAGTAGAACAAAAGACTACAAAGTCATTCATGGATGTGTAGATAGGCTTGACAAACAAGTAAGTGTTGAGTGATATAAACGTAAACTCTTGCCGATGCTAGTGATTATAAGCTTATGAAGTGGTTGCATGAGTCCACTAAAGTCATATCAATGAAGGATGAAATGTAATTACACATGTCATACCCAAGCCTCTCTTTACCTGATCACAGTTGTCTTATGAAATATGTGTCAATTTTTCATTTTCTCATTGAGTTAAGAAAAGCCTCATAGAAAGGCAAGAAAAAGAAAAACAAATTAAGAGTCAAGAAAAGAAAAAGAAAAACAGAAAAACAAAATGAAAAATCAAGAAAAAGAGTCATTTAGGACTTTAAATTCTGCTTTATTTCTTTATTTATTTTGATTCAAGCCTTGGACTTTCTTTATTTGTAGTCATACAAGATCTGATTGTTAAGGCCCTGAATCTTCTGCTTTATTTTAACTTTTCTAGATCGAGTCAAGTGTGCAAAGAACAAAGTGTCGAGTGTACAAAGTACTATGTGTCAAGTATGTTAATAAGATAACTGTGATCAACTAAGAAAGGTTTAAGTCAAGTTGAGGTGATATGTTAACACAAAGTAAGCCCGAGATATGATGGAATCAGCAACATTTCCGATCATGTGGGGACCACACATGCACCGTGCCTAATTGAACCTCAAATGTATCACGTTAACTCCAAAACACTTGTCTAGTTAAACAAGTGGATAATATCTACAATTGATGATGGACTTGTGTCAAAATAATATCAAAATGGAAACGCGAACTATGGCTTTGCAAATTAGTATGATTCCATGTCGCGATCGTTCTTTGTAAAAAAACTAAAGAAAAGGATCTATGTAAATTAATTCAATATTAGTTTTAACTTCAAAATGTTTTAATTTTCTTTTGTTTTAGTTTATTTTGTTTTTGTTTTCTTAAATATTAACTACATGTATAGTTTAATATTTTATGTTTTATTTTTAATTTTTATTTTTATTTTTATTTTTATTTTGTTTTATCTTTATTTTTATTTTTATTCTTATTTCATTTTTTATTTTAAACATATCTTTTATTATTATTATTATTATTATTATTATTATTATTATTATTATTATTATTATTATTATTATTATTATTATCTTCGTTTACTTTATTTTATGTTTTTGTTTTATTAAAGAGATCATCCTTGCAAACGTTGACTGTAACGGACCGACAAAAGAAAAATCAAATAAATAAACAAGTGCTTGGATTCGGCGGGTAAATGTTATTCGGGTTTGAAAATGCACATATTTTTAAAGATCGAGGACCGAGAGTGTATTTTCGGTGAATACTCGCGATGTTTTGACTTTATCGCGAGATAGGCTGACCATATATATATGGGTCACCAAAGTTACTTTCACTATTCACAAAATACTTTTTATCCACTCTCTCTCTCTTCTCTCTCATCTTTATCCTTCCAAACCCTATTCTGTTTCAAAATTCTCAAAGATCCGGCCACTCAAAATCAGATTTGATCATGAATCCAGAACATACACCCGCGGTATAACATCATAACATCATCAATCGTCTGATACTTCTTGTTTCTGGGTTCATAGAGATCGAGGCGGCGGTTCATACCAATCTTCGGCTAGATCTAAGTGAAAGATCATCATATTTATGTAGTTCTCGTGATTATAAACTGTTAATTAGGCTTGTAGATCATGTCTATCATCATCATTTGTTAGTTCTAGGTTCAATTTTTTTGTAAAGTTTGTAGATCTAGGGTTACTTTAGGTTCATGGGTTCAATTCACCATGCTAACCAAAGAGCTTTTGACCCAATCTCTCCAGAAACCTAATTCGGGTCTAGGCGACACCAATGGAAGGAAAAGGAAACAAAACTTGGATAACTTGGTTTTTTCGCATGATGGAGGTTTTTCGCTTCGCATGACCATGCAAAGCGAAAAGGCTTTTGTTTCGCTTCGCTTGTCTATGCGAAGCGAAATGAGTTTCTGTTTCGCTTCGCATGCCCATGCGAAGCGAAACTGGACCCTATGTGAAATTCTCATGCAAAAAATCTATACTTAGAAAAATTTTCAGAACTTTAAGACTGAGGCTACTGGATTGGTTATGGACCAATGGACTGTTTGGACTGTTTTGGACTTAATCTTCGTATATATTGGACTTAGTAACCTATTAACAGATTAAAATTAACTTTTTTGACTTATTAAACTAAAATGTACATTATCACTTGAAATTATATAAGCTTATATTTAACTAAGTTAATTATCTTGTGAACATTTCAAACTCTTGTATATATCTATCCTGTTTAATTTTCTTTTAATCAATGACGATTCTCATGATTTCATTGTCTGATTTCAGGGTCATAATCAATTATGTGCTCTTGAGCTCCCCAAAACTAAAGAGGACAAAGTTTTCATTTCTATGGTGAAAGGACTAAGACAAACTCCTGTTGCCCATGCTATATCTGCCAACCCAACTGTGTATTACAAATGGGTGTTGGACTTCTGGGCATTTGCAAAGCCTACTGATGATGCTTTGTCATTTACTACAAAGGTGGCTGGGAGGGAACTGACTATCACTGAAGGTGACATTAGAAAAGTGTTGAAGATCACAGATGAGCCAGATTATAAGTATGAAAAGGGAGACAGGGCTAAGTTGGAAGGATTTGTAACTCAGATAGGATATGACACAGAGTGAAAGAGCCTTGAGAAGAAACACCTCCCACAATATTGGAGATTTCTCTTCCATATCAGCACACACTGTTTTGCTTACATTCATGGTGGTTATGACAGCATGAGAGTAGATTGGGTGCGGATCATGTATGCCTTAACGATAAATGAGAAGTTTAACTACTCAAGAAGAATTTTCTTATGCATGTTTGCAAATGCAAAGAACGACACGAGGTGGCTCATGTACCCAAGATTCGTGCAGATGCTGATTGATGATATGATTCCAGACGTTCCAAGGTTGGGGTCAAAGAAGGCTAAAGACAAGAAATCCCTTCCAGAGCCTTATCATGTCAATGAGATCAAGACGTCAATCTTTGGTGTTTTGTTAAGCACCAAGGGGAAGGGATATCAGTATGAGGGACCAAGTACGGGTCCAAAATTCGGTTTGTTAGAAAAAACTGATCCTGCTGGGGACGAGGATGAAGAAGAAAGTGGAGAGATAAGGGAGTCAAAGCCAGAGGTTGCAGCTGAGCAAGCTGACTCGTCTGATGAGCCGGCTGAGGGTAGAACTAAAGTTAAACATGATTAGAAGCGGAAGGGCAAGCAGGTTGAAGAGGAAGAGGAAGAAGACATTCAGCCCTTGAAACGTATTAGGAGACTTAGGGACTCCAAGAAGGCTCCCAAGCTCATCGTCAAGCTTCCCACTACAGGTAAACCCTCCACCCCACCTGTAGTTACCAAGGAAACCATAGCCAAGTACCTAGAGACTTAGATGTAGCTAAAATCCAAATTCCAACCTATAGGAAACCCAAATCTAGGAAGAAAGCCAAAGCTAAGCCAACCAAAACCTTACTTCATGACTCACCCGACTCATCACCAGAATCCCTACAAATGGACCAACCTATATCCACATTCCTGCCAAGAATCCCGGACTCTCCACCTCAATAACAACCAGAACCAACCCAACCCGAACAACCAACCCAAATAGAAACCTTGCCATTTACTCCACCTACCCAACCTGAACCCCAAATCACATCATATTTACATCATCTATATTCAGATCACCTATACAAATCACTTGCCTTTGGAGCCAAACCGTTATCACCTCCCCACCTACAAAACCTCCACCGGCATTAAACTTGGAATCCATACCTACCCAATCACCACCCACCTCCACAACCTCACCAGTACCTACTCAATCAATCATCATACCTTTCCAAGTCACCTCACCACCCACCATGTCCATAACCCCACCTTCCACAATATTCTCACCAAAAACCATTACCAGAGGGAAGTCTTCGACACCTCCAGTATACGCCGATCCTATCCTCGATAGGATCGTCGCACTGGAGGCTTCAAACGCTAAAAGGGCAGAGCGAGAGATTGGGCTTGTTCGATTTATCAAGGATATGAAACAGAAGGAGATTGCGGATGAGAAGGAGAAGGCAGAGTTGAAGGAAAGGGTGCAGGTGTTGGAGGAGCAGAAGCAGCTGAACGATACACTTACTGAAAATCAAAGGCTGCTAATCAATACCCTGCATACCCGAATTCAAAATCATCAGCTGCTGTTGAATCATGAGGCTTATCAGAATGCCAACCTAAGGGCAGACCACTCCAGACTTGTTGATCGAGTGGTCACACTTGAAAGAAACCTGCCCTCTACCACTGTGCTTGAAGCAAATCTCTTCAAGAAAATTGATGATACAGTGATCAAGTGGGATGTGGAGAAGGAGGCCACCCACTCCAGAATCTCAGTTCTTGAGAATCAATCAAGCTCGTCTGATGCACTCGTGGCTGAAAACTCAAGACGGAGAACACAAATTGAAGTTCTTCAAGCTAGACTGGCCGTGCAAGAAAATTCAAACGAACGCCAGGCAAAACTCAATGAGGAGTTCATAAAAAAGCATCAAGCCACCTCAAATGCATTTCTTGGGCTGGAAGAACGGCTTGATGCTGTGTTCAGGAGCTGGAGAAGGTCAGGAGACACTTCTCATATCAGTGGTGAGCAACCTACCGCGGGACCGAGTATGTCATTGCGAGGAGTACAGGTTGTTAGATCTGAGGATAAGGCGACTGTTGGTCAATTGCTACAACAGGGCGGCCAGTCTGGTGGTAACGGTGGTGGTGATGAAGGTGAGAAGGAAGATGAAGATGAGGAAGATGATTATGAGGGTGAAGACGATGAGGACGACAACGTACATGACAGTTTTGATGATAATGATGATCATGATTGTTGGGCCCATTTATGTGGTTTGTACTTAGTCTGTTTGTTTAACTTGGGTTGCTTATGTAAACCGAGATCCATTTGGATCTCGGTGGGCTTTTGGTTAGTATTGGGCTTGAGTGGTTAGTTCCCTATGTATATAGAATGCATTGTATAGGGTTAAGGTTGTTCATTCACTTATGTTTTTGGCCGTCTAAGAGCTGTTCTAGACGAGTTTGTATTGATAGTGCTTAAGCACCTGACGTATAATAATACGTGTGTTTTGAAGCCATTATTGTGTTCTACGTGTTTGTGTTTAAATGTGTTCTTGAATCATCTAGTGTTAGAATTCCGCACCAACATCTAGATTGTTGATATCATAATTGCAGTGATCCAGATTCGGGACTTACAATTGGTATCAGAACAAAAAAAAAAAGAAAAAAATTAGTGTGTGTGCGTAAAAAATTCAAAAAGCCAAAAATAGTATGTGTGTGTAAAAATCACTCTCGTTTAAAATTATGTCGGTTGCTCAAGTTTGAAGAACATGTACCTGTATATGTTTGGTCCGGTGATCTACTTTTAGAATCACAGGATAGCCATTTATCTAAAGACTGGAAGCATCTGGGGCGATTGTGATATGTTTTTTTTTTTCGTGTTTTGAATTCTTTCACTTAAAATTATGTCGGTAACTCTAAGTTGGAAGGCCATGTACTTTCATATGTGTTTGGTCCTGTTAACCACTTGTGGACATACGTGATAGCCATTTACCTGAAACCTAAGAGTGACTGGGTGACTGAGTTTTAAACTGTATTTTGGGAAATGATATTATTATTTAGCTAAAAGCTTTTCAGATAGCTTAAAGTATTTTTAAATGAAAATTGATCCAACCTTTGAGAAATGATAGATAAATTGATTTTGAATGCCTAACGTGTGAAGTTATTAGGCTAAAAAGGCTTTTGATTAGTTATTGATGTGTGTGGAAGCTTTTCAAGATAATTAAAAGTTTGAAGTGATATAAACTAAATTTGCTAAACTTATTGTGGAGAGTCATTTTGAAGATATTTGCATGTTCCTAGATACATCTCTCCGAATGATAGGCAGAAAAGCAATTACCCAGTCATAAAAGGGTGGTTCATTTTAAATAGCTGAAATTTGATCACAATCTGCAAAAATATCAAAAAGATTATTCTTGTATTTTATTTTTTGGCCATCATTTGTTTTTACTATTCGTGTTTTCTTTATGTTTTATTTTTTTATTTGCTTTATCTCGAAATCACTCTCCTCGAAACATGTGATTTAACTGGGTCGTTTTCAATGTGTTTATATTACTTTGGGCTTTAGACTGGATTGTCAGGTATGAGATTACATGTCTTTGGGCTGAAACAAAGGGTTGGGCTTGTTTGTGGGTTCTCGGCCCATCTCTTGTGGGTATAAATAATATTTATCCCAGATTTTGTTCTCATTCATTCAATAACACTTTCAAATCTCTCAAACCACTCAGCCGAAAATCCCACAACCATAAGCTAATCACACTCTATTGTATTTGGTGTTCTTTTGATCGTGTTACAGGTAATGAGTGATCTCTAAACTGCTAACTCTTGTGAGATGCAAGGATTTAAGCCGTCATTGACTTGGAGAATTGTTTTAGGGTTAGTTGTTGGAAGTTAAAGGGGTTTCGTTGCAGGATTAATGGAGATTTCGGTGACTTGGAAAAGACGACACACATTCCAAGAAGAAACCCAAAGGGTTCTCTGTCCCCAGCTGTCAAGGAGTTCTCGGTTGACTTTCGTTGACCGAGATCTCCCAGCCTTGATCGAGAACTCATGTTCTTGGTTGACTTTCGTTGACCGAAAACCCTGGAATTAACCGAGATATCATGTTCTCGGTCAATCTGGACAGAAAACACTTGTTTTTGACAGAAAACCTTATTAGACCGAAATCTCTTGTTGACAGAAAACTGATTGTGGACCGAGATCAATTGTGACACTATTATTATATTTTCGTATTGGCCCACCAAATGTGATCTTGTAATCATTGGCCCCTCATGTCTTAAAAATGACTACTTTGCTTTAAAATATAACTACAGTCAAGTTTGTATTTACTAACTTGATTCGTTTGGTGTAGAAATGGATGATCAGGCTCCGTTAAAGTTTGTGGACACACATAACATATTTGGACATTTGTTTGATCCACCACTGGCCCACAAGAAATTCAAGTCTATGATTGTCGACCTCAACACTTGCAGGATTTCTCACGCATTACGAGAAAACCCTGTCATTTGCAGAAAGATGATCACTGATTTTTGGAATAGTGCCTCAATCAATCCACGAGGAGCAGATGGAGTTGTGTCGATAGACTCCAAAGTTCAGAATAAGCCGGTCGTCATCACAGAGTCTATTATATGGGATGTCCTTTGTTTGGTGATCAATCTGATCACCCGACAGAATACTCTGCTACTGCCGTCTCCGAGATTCTTACCAGGATGGGTTATGAGGGTGCTTATCCTCCAGCAATCAAGAAACTATTTCACCCATACTGGAGGTTTTTGATACACACGTTCTTCACATGCGTGTCAGGAAGAAAGGGGGGATCTGACGAGATCAGTCATACTCAGATGTCTGCTATTGTTGCTCTGATCATGGATTGGAATTACAACTATTCCAAGTTTGTTTTTAATGAAATGATGAGCAATCTGAAAGGGAAGAAGAAAGAGATGTTCCTCATGTATCCCAGATTTCTGCAAATGATTTTTGACTCACACTACACCGACCTTGTCAAATCTGCTGATACTTTAGATATGAAGTCAATGGGACCCAACACCTTTGGGTTAATGAAGCAGTCCAGGAAAGGCTCCAAGATTGTCTATCAGGGCCTCAATGCTCTGGAAAAGTTTGATAAATTTGCTGAGACTGAAGCTGTACCAGTTACAGCTCAAATTGCCGAAGAACATGTGACACCTGTTCAAAGGCAGTCTGCTGCCTTCGAGATCAGTTCAGATGAAGAAGAAGAGACAGAACACCGTGAAAAGGATACTGCTCTGACTGATGAGCAATTAAGAGATTTTGAAGCCTTCAAAGAATATTACAGTCAACCGCTCTGAAGCCTCCTCAAGCTGTTGCTGTAAATGAATAAGTTGATATCCCTGAGGAACCAGCTGCTGATCTCATTCCATGAAAGCTCATAAAGAAATATCCGAGATCGGGCGTGCTGGTTCATGAAACTGAAACAACAACCACAACACCAGCAACAATCACAACCACTAGCCTACAGCAACAATCACAACCTGAGTCACAAGCTCCAGAGACTCAAGTTGAACCATTTTCATCCTATGCAGAGCCACTGACTCAAGATCAGATGCTTGATGACATTGCTCGTGATTTTGATTTTGAGTCAGATATTCCATCCACTAATGAGGCTACTATGCCATACACTGATGTTGCTTCTGGATCTTCTGGCCCGTCCAATCTGGGTCAGTCAAGCTCAAATGTTTCCGAAAAGGTTTCTCAGATTCTGGCTATGCAAGAAAGATATTTGCAAGATAAAGGTAAGGGAGTGGTGCTTGAAGATGCTCCCGTTGATGTGCAAGCTCTTCAACGTAGAGTCTTTGAACTTGAACAAGATTCTGTCGTGAAAGATGTGCATATTCAAGAGCTGGAAGCCAGCAATTCTGATAAAGACTACAAGATCAAAGAGCTTCAGTCCAACATGGGAGAGTTAACTGCCGTTTATCTAGACCTCCAACAAAAGCTTGTTCGAAAGTTTGGAGATGAATTCAAGAGCAGTGATGATAAAACCTCAAAGATGCCCAACGTTGATCAAAGTGGTAGCTCTACTATTTGTTAGGCTGAAATTATAGATGAATCTGAGACGCTGAAACAGTATCTATCTGAACCTCCACTCACCAAAGAAAAGTCGGATAGAATTCAGAAGAAGCTGTTGGTGATGAAAAACTCCAATCAGAATGTTGAATCATCCGATCACCCAGACAAATTCGTTGTTACTCTTCAAAAGGGTTTTTCAGATAAATATGGAGATCGTTCTGGAGTTGTGTCATGGGGTTTTGATGCTGAAGAGAACATGTGGTGGGTTAAACGGAAGTCCGGTACCACTGAGTACTACAATAAGATGAAAGACTTTGGTTTTTGGACTAAGGTGGATCTCAGTGATTTGATAAACTCCCCATTCCACAATCCAACAAATGATAAACGTGGTAGGGATTTCTGGAAGTTTCTGAGAAATCAAGTTGATCAAGGCTTTCCAAAGATGCCAACTGCAGAATCGTTCTTGAAGAAAGTAAAGGGGGTCGTGGATCCAAAGACAGGAAAGACAATGGTCAATGTCATGTGGCCTGCTACAAATAAAGTCACTCGTATTCCTGTGCCTAAAGCTATTCCAGATGGTACTCTGGATAATATGAGATTCTGGATGTATGATAGTGAAACTGCTACCATGGTTGTACGTCTGCAGAAGGGCAAAGGGCAGTATAGATTTGTTGACCCAAGAGATCTGCTGAAGCTTGGAGAGAAAGACATCAAGACACTCAGTACATTTCAGATAATTGCCGACCCGATTTTTTAATCGGCCGCAAAAGAATATACAAGCATGGTGGCCTCTATTATCAGGTGCAAATTTTGGGCAGGTGCTTTGAAAGACGCTGACATTGATTATATGGAGCATGATTGAGAACCAAGCTACAAACCAAGGGCGAGATTGTTGGGCCCATTTATGTGGTTTGTACTTAGTCTGTTTGTTTAACTTGGGTTGCTTATGTAAACCGAGATCCATTTGGATCTCGGTGGGCTTTTGGTTAGTATTGGGCTTAAGTGGTTAGTTCCCTATGTATATAGAATGCATTGTATAGGGTTAAGGTTGTTCATTCACTTATGTTTTTGGCCGTCTAAGAGCTGTTCTAGACGAGTTTGTATTGATAGTGCTTAAGCACCTGACGTATAATAATACGTGTGTTTTGAAGCCATTCTTGTGTTCTACGTGTTTGTGTTTAAATGTGTTCTTGAATCATCTAGTGTTGGAATTCCGCACCAACATCTAGATTGTTGATATCATAATTCTAGTGATCCAGATTCAGGACTTACAATGATGGTGATGGTGATGAAGGTGGAAGCGGAGGAGATGGAGGGGCCAGGGCAGCAGGAGGTGGAGGTGGAGTTAACCCTCAATCACCTCCACACACTCAACATGATGTTCAAGACCATGCTGCTCACGACTCT
The DNA here is from genome assembly GCF_021521415.1 of Bidens hawaiensis. Classification (NCBI taxonomy): domain Eukaryota; kingdom Viridiplantae; phylum Streptophyta; class Magnoliopsida; order Asterales; family Asteraceae; genus Bidens; species Bidens hawaiensis. The sequence continues at coordinate 75,787 of NW_027495614.1, read as the reverse complement.
GCAGGCAAAGTCAGGGAGCACGATTCTCAGATCAGTGACATGTATAAAGAATTGTTTCCTGAAGATTTTGCAGGTATCATGGATGATTTCATTGAAGCTGGAATGAACTTGGAGCAACTTATTGATCAAGATACGGAGGACGCAGCAGACGATGATAACATCAACTACTCGCCAAATCCAGATACTTCCCCAGCTCAAGTTCAAGCTTCAGAAGCTCCTGCAACAGATCCCGTCTTTAATCCAGCCGCCGACTTGACACACGAACCACCAAAGAAGAAGAGAAAGACGCACATTGTGTCAAGTCGTGTGTGTGCCCGCTTGCTCAACTACCCTTATCATGACAATTCGCTGATTGTTTATGCAAAGTATGATAAGAGGAACAGTGTTTGGGCCATCAGAATATACAGCGGAGACCTTATTTATCTCGACCACCACCAGCAGAAGACATTACCAGAGCTTGATCTCAACTACTTCAGAAAAGCTGTGGGTCGAAGAGAATATGATGATACTTTGGAAGGCTGGGTAAAGACTCATCTGCATCATCAATCAAAGTTGAACTACGAGGATTTTGAAGTGAATAAGGGTCGCCAGTACAAGAACCCAAGAGAAATAGACCCAACTACCGGAGAGCCCCGAACTATGTGGAGATACAAGGCGCCCAAAGATTGTCACAAAATTTATCACGGCGAGCCTTATCTTCTCAACACTCTCCGAGATTTCATTGGTTGGGAATTTGACAATACAACCGGTGAGGCCGTCATCCACTGCCGTGACATGCACGAGATACGAGTGTTTGATGAGCATGAGCTTATGGGGCTACACATTGAAGATGTGAAGAAGCTTTATGACGCGCCGCTGGGAACCGTCGAAGATTTGGGACGACAAAATACAGACCGGATAGTGGAAGACTTCAACAAGTTTGTCAGAAGACTTGTTGAACTTCCACTAACCGAGGACGATTGTCTTGTTTACAACACCGACGGATTTCAATACTAAAGACTAGAGGGAGATTGTTAGGTCCCATTTTGTACAATTAAGTCTTTCGTATTGAATTTGTTTATATTTGGGCTTGTGTAGTTTGTTTTTGTTTATTGTAAGCCCAAGGGAAAATTTCCCAAGGGAAATAATGTAATGAAGCCCAATGGGCATGTGATGTGACATGTTTCTCATGCATGCTTCTCTATAAATAGAGAAACATGCCATGAGAGAAGGTGTTGGTAGTGAATACAAAAAACCTTTTGCTAAAATCTCTTAACACTCACACATTATCTTTCTCCCATCTCTCTTTCTCGGCTTCCTTTCTTTCTTTCCAAACCCGAACATAAACTCAAGATCCGAGACCTCTTAGGTTGTTTAGTGTGATTTCCGCTAGCACTAAGCTAGGTTGATACAAGAACGTTGTTAAATCCACCCGCCACGGGACCTACAGACGTCTCTTGAAACAAGTTTGCGTTAATTTTTAAGCAAATGAAACATTTAGTTGAACATGCAGTGGTTGGGCTATGTAATTCTGTTCATTAACTTTCTGCAAAATTCGTCAAACATGTTTCTCGAAGACTACACCAATATACAAACTCCACTCAATACTCTATTACAGCATCAACACAAATTATTCCAACAGATTTCTTCCATTTTAACTTCAGCATTATTTCCCAATTACAAATAAAAAGCAAGTAATATGGCAGCTTCAAATTCGAATGCTAATGAAGTAAAGCAGAAACAAAAGCAGTCTAGTAGCCTTCGAAATATATCACCAATCTCGTTTCCATTAATGAGGATAACTTTCTTAATTGGAAGCATCTAATGTTGATGATATTCAAAACCATGGGATTATAAGGAAATATATGTCCCACATCGATCATGCCAACATTATTGGTTGTAAGCGATCAAGGACGAATTGATATAACTCACCAAAACGTAAACATACAATAATTAATATTAAATAACTCTCAATATTATATAGATGAAATATAACTAAAAAAACCCTATTACACGTAACTCGTGTTCTCTAGATAAACCCTAACTCTGTTGCATCTTGTGTGTGTCTCTAGATGAACCCTAACTTGATGATAAGATCTCGGTTGCATCTTGTTTATGAAGCTGAAGTTGATGAAAATGGAAATGATATTCCTCCAGTAGAACCACATCATGCTGGAAGACTTAAAGATAGTTTATTTGATGCATGTCTGAAGCCTAAACACAAAAAGGCTTATAAGTATTCAAGTAAGAAATCTTGAACTAAGTTTCAAAGATTTGTAGAAACTGAACCGATTAGTGAAGAGTTTGAACATGACAGTGACGATTCAGAAGCCACTGAGACTGAAACGAGTACATCTCAAGCCGAAGCTGATTCGGCTGGAAAGTCTTTCCGAGGCACTCTAAAGAGAAAAACTACCGATACTCTTCCTGTCGGTGGGGCTTCTCAAGCCTCAGGTGCTTCAGATGAACAAGCTCATGTGAAGAAAATAAAGTCTGTCAAGAATCCCTCAAAGTCAAGGAACTTGAAAGTAACATTAAATTCGACTAGTACTGAAGGTCAAGGTCAAGGCTCACAATCTGTCACTCCATCATCCACCACTCAGACTGATACTCATGTTGCTTCTCCTGAAATATTAAAGGGAGTCACAACTTAGTTAAAGAAGAAGCAAGTAAAGCTACCAAAACACCCTAGGATAACCATAACCAAGCCTTCAAATCCTCCCTGCTCACCTTCTCCACCACTACACAACCTACCCAAACCATCCTACCTACCGAACCAATTCTAACCTTCACCTCACTAATAGTCACCACATCTAGACCACCCTCAACCTTAGTAGCTCCCGAAACCATTCCTGGTCCTAGATCTGGTGGTAAATCTGTGAGTTCCTCGATTATCATAGATCAAATACTGACGAGACTCGCAGCTCTTGAAAAATCAAATTCCAATCAATTTGATCATGACATGAAGATGGCCGAATTTGAGAAAAGCAAGGAAAGCCACAATGGAAGGGTGGGAAAATCAGAGAAATGCTGATAAGGAGAAGATCAGCCAACTTGAAACTAAAGTTAAATTCTTACAAGAACATATGGGATCTCGTCAATATATTGAAGCTGATTTACAAAGGAGAGAGGGAGATCATGATACTGAAATTGAAAGGATGTAGTCCTTAATTAACTCCATGCAATCAACCATTGACCAACAAGCATTTGCAAATGAAGAACAAAAGATGGTCAATGAATGTCTTCAAGCTGAAATCGCCAAGCAGCGAGAAATTAATCAAGAAATCGACGAAAGATATAAGGCTACTTGCGCATTGATTAATCTAGGTGATGATGACATGAAGAAGCTGAAGAAGAAACTGTCTAAATTCTTTGGGGGGGGGGGGGGGGTTGGGATAGTTCATCTGGTGATAATGCTGGTGCGGGTACATCTTAGACTGCCGCACACCCGGAGGTTGAGAAAGAAGAGGAAGACGAATCTGATACAAATGAGTATGTTGATTCTGATGATGGTTCGGGTGATAATGATGATGTAGATGTTAATGTCCAGGACTTGTTTTATGATGATAATGCAGGTAATAATGATGGTGATGACGGGAATACAGGAGGCTGTCATGCCAGTGATGCTACGACCAATGAAAATGTGCAAATGCCTTTTGCTAATCCTGAAACTAAAAAAAGGTTAAAAGAAAACCAAGAAAAGGAAGCAAGGCTAGCCGAGGAGGTCAGGAACCTTGAAGATATTGAGTCTCCAATAGTTACTTCTTTTGTTGTCGCGGGTAATGCTTTATCTTCAACTGCTCAAATGTCTGCTATTACTCAGGCTATCTCTGAGCCTGTAGTATCAAGAACTGAAGAAGCCATTCCCACAACTCCAACGAGGCAACATAACTTATTGCTATTCATGATCGTTAGAGTCTTCGAGATAGAGTTAATCCCTACCATAACGATAGTCTGATTTGTTTATGCAAATTGGACAGACGCAACGCCAAGTGGTTAATCCGAAGAGATAATAGTGATATAACCTATTTCCGACACCACAATTTACGTTCTTTGTCTCAATTGGATATGAACTTTTTCTATCAAAAAATAAGTGATGATGCCGATTTGCACACTGGTACAGCTCACACTTAAAGAAACTTGCTAAAGTGGGATTTGCTGATCTTAAAGTCAACAAAGGTAAAAAGTTTCCTCACCCCACAATGATAGACGAGACCACCGGACAATCTGTCATGGTCCAGAGATATAAAATGCGATCTGAAGGTCACATTGTCTATCACGGTAATGCTTTTCAAGAAAATTTTCTGGATCCATTCCGTAGATGGGAATTTGATTATCAGACTGGTGAGGTGGTTTATCCATTTCGGGCGTGGGAAAAGGCTTCGTTTCTTTGATGAGCATGAGTCAGATTGGGTAGGTATGATGTTTGCAAGCTTTTCAATTAACCACTAAAAGACGTCGAGACACCAGGTCACAGTTTTCTCTACACCAATATCATCGAGATTTTCAATCCTTTTGTCATTCGAATCCCAGCGAATAGATTGCATGACAAGGGCAAAGCGTTTACTTATCAAATTGACTGAAGGGAAGCTAGAGATCGAAGCACACATCTACACTATAGCCTAGAGGGAGATTGTTAGGTCCCAATTTATGTTAAATGTTTTTATTAGGCTTTTTGTATTAGATGTATTTTGTAATAAAGATTTGTTGAGTGTTTTTGTTTAGTGTTTGAATGTAGTGGGCCAATGGCCAAAGACTTGTTATTGCCCATTTGGGCTTGTCCCACCCACTTGTAACCTAGGTATGGAGTATATATATAGTTATATACTTATATACTCTCCATACACAAGTAAAAGTCTTGGAAATAATATTATTAGCTTCTTCATCTTTCTTTCTTTCTCTCATATTGTTAGTGTACTTTCTTGATCCGAGGTCCGGATAAAGTTGGTGATTTCCGCTCACCAAGTTTACACATTGATCCGGGATTAGTTGCTAGATCCATTACGAGACATACACATTATGGTGTGGCAACATTAGTGCCACTTATTTTGCGGCCTATATAGTGTTTCATCATCATATGGTACCCCTTAAGATCAATTGGTATTTTATTTGAGATATGTTTTTGGTTAAGTTTCCCCGTGTTTGCCATGTACATGTTATTGCTCAACTAGCTAATATTCGTAGAAAAAGGTTATTATCTACTCGGTTTGACACTCTTACATCTAAGCTTCACATTGTTATACCCTTTCAACTTTAGAAAGCATATTAGACCATGGTTAGTTGTATGGTCACGTGACTACCAAATTTTTGTTAGTAGTTTAGAAGTTACTTTGTTTACTGCAGGTTCCTATTCCACACTATATATATATATATATATATATATATATATATATATATATATGAGGGATTTGTCATGGGTTCAAGTTATACTATAAAAGGGGACAAAAATGAGAAGGATTTATAGTAAAAAAAACCATAATTCAAAATTTAATAAAAAAAAAAACCAAAAAAGTAAAAACACAAGATGTTTCACCGTCTTTCTCATTAAAAAAACACGCACACACAATGTTTAATATTTAGGGAAAAAGATCATTGTCTTTTTGTTTATCAGTGTGTTTTGTGCTTATTTTCGTCATTGATTGCGTCTCTTTCCTTTGACATTGTGTGTTTTTTTCTTGATATTGTGTTATATTACTTAACATTGTGTTATATTTTGTTCGTCATTGTGTTATATTTTGCGATCTATATAATCTATTGTGTCTTTTTTTAGTTATAATTGTGTCTTTTGTTCATTTTCGTCATTGTGTCTTTGATCTCGGCATTGTGCGTTTCATCGCTTTTTCTTGGAACGAGAATGACGGAGGAAACATTTGAGTTTTTAAATTTTTTTCGTTTTTTATTTATATTTTGAGTTATTATTTTTTTATTATTTTTCTTGAATTTTTTGGCCACAAATTCTTCTTACACTTCTTATTTTGGTATTCTTGTATTTTAACCTTTCCCATGTATGATATTATTTATAAAGTTACTTCAATAGAACCCAAAACCCTTCCAAATAATATTCGGCTTATTCCTTATTTGGATCACAATAGTGACTTCATATTTCAACAAAATAGGCAATCTTGTTGTTTATCTATTTCGTGAATTATGGATATAAAAACACAATGGGAAGACAACACTGTGATCTTTCCCTTATTTTCCCTTCATCAAGGACCAATTCAAACATTTCTAGCCCCATCTCACAATGGCTGAACCCCACGTAAGACCGGCACCAAATCCAGCTGTCAGGATGGTTTGACCTTCCCTCACCTTCCCACTTCGAACGGCTTCATCCAGTGCTAGCGGAATGGAAGCAGCACTCGTATTACCATAGTTTGCAATATTAGATATGACTTTGTCCCTTGAAAAGCCAAGTTTTGATGCTATGTGATCAATGATCCTCTGGTTAGCCTGTACACACCATGGCACATAAGGCACTTTGTATTACAGGCAGGTTAATATACATAAAAACACTAAAACGGTAGATATAAACCTGATGGACGAGTAACCAGTCGATATCTGACTGCCTAAAACCAGCCTTTGCTAACAAAACCTGAATACTCTCTGGCACGAACTTAGAAGCAAAGCGAAAAATCTCTTGTCCATTCATTTGGATATATGAAATAGATGCCTGTGTAGAGGAAAACCCTGAGGTAACACCATTATAACCCAACGCAAAATTGGGTTGAATGTGCCTAATAGAAGCATTGACGTGCCTGTGGAAAGGAAAACAATCAATAAAAGCTAGAGTTTATTAATATTACCAATGATGGTGGGTTAAGGGGGAACCTGCCGCCATTGCCATCAGTATGCAAGTCGAAATCAATTAAACCATCCTCCTCAGTATCACATGCCTACACAAAATGATGATTATTTTAGAGCAGACTTGTCACTTACCAAATGAAGAAAAAGCTAACATAAACCTGGAGTAAGATAGCACCAGCAGCATCACCAAAGAGAACACAAGTATTTCTATCCTTCCAATCTAAATAACAAGTTATACAATCAGCGCCGATCATAAGAACGTTCTTGAAACCACCTCCTACAAGAGTTATGGATTTGTCACAATTAGAAATTAATCAAAATATCGTGATTTGTATACGTATGAAATGTTGAAAATAACTCAAATAGTGTCAAGCCACTCAAAGAGAACCATTGAGAAGTTTACCAGCTTAAGTTAGGTACAAGCATTTAGTTAGTTGTTCCTTAATAAAATGTAGATAGGTAGTCAATCTTGCTTTAATTATTCAGCTGCAATATTATGCCTATAAAATTAGTAGTATTGTGTCATAATGAAGGCGTCTATTTCCTTCACATATGTACTACTATAATTTGCATTGATATACTCATTGTAGTGTCACAGCAATCGAGTTCACAAGAGTTATTGTGAGGTTGTTGATATCGCTAATAGCAAGTAATTAGTCCAGAGAAGAACCTCTTATAGCTAATGAAGAGCCAATTACATACTCAAGACTTGTGGGAATATGTTTGAGCTAGATTTCTATGGGTAGGCTCATGATTGAGGGCGACTAGGTATAAATCAATGTTGTAAAAGTAGGTTTCCAAGGCCGAGTACTCCCAGAGTACTTGCTACAAGGTACGTCGCCGAGGGGAGTAAACTTCACCTAGTTACTAAGAATCAATCAAAAATGGTCAACCTAAACCAGAATCACATTTAGTTGGTAGACTTGAGCCGATTTTGACTTAAAAAATAAAACATAATTCTTATTTCTATAATATTATAAAACAATATCATTTTTTTATTAATGATTAGTAGTTCTTAGAATAATTTATTGTGTATTTCTTCTATTTATGTTGATATTTACATATTTTATTATAAATATTAGCAAAATAATGATATTTGACATACATACAATATTCAAAAATTAATGTTTTTTATATTTATCATGTCCAAGTACTCTCCGAGTACTCCCCAAGTACTCCGAGTATACCCAACTCCCCAGTCGACCGCCTAGGGTCCGCCTAACGACTTTTACAACCTTGGTATAAATATATGAAAAAGGATGCCAGGGGCAATATCCATCATTCAACAAGTAGTTCAACATAGTTTCTCTTCGCGTGTAGCCACAAAGTCATAAGCAAGGCATGCATAGACTTTATTTCAAGTTGAGTACTAGGGTGTTTCCATGGCCATGATAGTTAGTTGCAAGGATTATGATGTCACTAATGACCAAACTATAGTAGAAAAAGTGTCTAAAAAGATTACATGCGCATCTTGAGGAGACAAAAAATTGAAGAATCCAAATTTCTAGCACTCTATCATGTGATCAACACATGGGGTCACTGCAATCTCATGAAGCTATAGTTAATTAGTACAGGGAATGGAGAGGAATGGCAAATAACTTTTCAAACCAAGAAGATTTTTCTTCTTCACTGAGAGGGAGAGCATGCAATGTCATAAATGAATGTGTTGGAACCTTAGGTTCTTGACAAGATGATAATAATAGGTATAAAATGTGGTTTATAGTTAATGGTTGATAAAATCATATAACTTGACAAAGATTGATGTTTACAGATCTTGATAAATACAAAGAAAGTCATAGTAAGAATGAGAAATGAGAAGGCGATTCAAGTATAAGGAAAATGGACCATCAAGCTTGCATTCTCAAATTGAAAGTACAAGATTCTTATTAAGGTTTACTTTTCTTACGATTTGGATACAAATTGAAAGTACACATCTATACTTTTTGACTCATGTGGGACAATGCAGATGCAGTCCCTTGGAGATAACAAATACATTCTTATGTTTACTGACGCTTATAGTCATACAAATTGGGTGTACTTTGTTCATAAGAAGTCATAACTTTCAAAAGGTTTATGATTTTAAAGCAAAAGGAAAAAAAAAGAGAGTTTGAAACAGTTACTCTCCATATTAACCGAGAAGAAGAATTTTGCTCTAAAACATTTAAGATTTTTGGTATGAAAATGGCATAAACAGAGAATTAACTACACCTTACATTCCTAAAAGATGAAGTAGTTGATCGTAAAATAAAATGATAGCTGAAATGGGTAGAAGTACTCTGCAGAAAGATGATTTTAGTAATCAATTCTTCTGGGAGAAGCCGTGGCTACATCAGTACTAGTAAATCTATATATCTTCTATATAGGTTGCACATTAAAGAACACCACGTGAGGCTTGGATAATAGGAAGCTATATAAGGCCTCTAAAGGTCAATGAGTGTGTGGCTTATAACTTAAAGCATTCACTACGCTAAAAGAAGTTAGATTCAAAATCTAGCAAAATGTATGTTTATTTGATGCTACTCCAACTCTAAAGCATATAGATTGTTTATTATTGCAAATCACAGTGGATATGAGAGGAGTAAAAGTGAACCCACTTATTAGATTAAGAAAGCAAGTGTTGCTTAATTCATTATCATATGTTTATATGTTAATGATATTGTTATTATACTAGCTCGTTAAAATCCTTGTTACTTGAGTTTGAAAATTAGATGGCCAAAGAATTTGAAATATCTTTCATATACACACTTCAATACTTTCTTGGTTTGGAGCAAGGCTGCAAAAGTCGCTAGGCGGACCCTAGGCGGTCGACTGTGGAGCTGGGTGTATTTGGAGTACACGGGGAGTACTCGGACATAGTAAATATGAAGAAAATTAATTTTTGGATATTATATATATGTCAAATATTATTATTTTACAAATATTTATAACAAAATATGTAAATACCATTATAAATAGAAGAAATACACAATAAATTATTCTAAGAATTACTAATCGTTAATTAAAAAATGATACTGGTTCTTTAATATTATAGAAATAAGAATTATGTTTTATTTTTTAAGTAAAAATCGGCTCAAATCCACCGAATAAATATGATTTTGGCTGTAGTTAACCACTTGTAGCGATTACTCGGCCTTGTAAACCTACTTTTACAACATTGGTTTGGAGGTAATGTAGAATGTAGATGGAATGTATTTTCCTTTTCATAGAGAAAGTATGCTATTGATCTTTTAATAATATTTGGTATGCCAAATTGTAAGAGGATATTCGACACCCATGAACCTGAATGAGAAATGCAAGTGATGGTGAACCTTTAGCATATAAGTATACGTTTTTAACTACTTAAAGAGTACTTAGCACACTGCATGAACAGTGATTTGGGTTTTGGTATGCAAAAACTAATGAAGTGAACGGGATACACTAATAGTGATTGGACAAGTTCATATGAAGATATATAAAGAAGTGTTTCAGCTATGACAACAAGTTAACTATTTTCTAACAAATATTCAAGCATACTGCATAGTCAAAGAAAGCATATTAACATAAAGTTTCACTACCTTAGAATTTTGGTGGATAGAAAATAGGGTAAATTAAGATCTTTCTATATACAGGAGCAATTAACAGATATTTTAAGACTGTGACTCAATGTGTCTGATCAATTTGATATATACAATACATACAATGAGATATCCTATTCTAGAGATAATACTCACAAGATTTTTCCTAATAATAAGGAGATACTCCCCTAAATATAATACATGCTATTATACTCTTGCAGTCGAAGCAAGAGGTTGAGGGATGTTAAGACTGGACCAGAAGTCGTCAAACAATAGAAATCTAGTATCGAGAGGGAACATGAAGAACCTGAGCATGTCCCTAATGAGCCTATTACAGAACATAGTGAATGTCTAATTCAATATGCTTGATTCTTTGATGTTTAGCAAGATTACCTGAGAGGTAAATAGCGTTGACATTATCGTGATAGACCAGCGTGGCACGAGTGAGCGGGCGATGAAGTTCAAGTAATAGGTTACGGTGCCTACAGATTTCAGTGACAACGTTCGCTACATTGCGACATGTAACCTTGGAACTCGAATGTGATTTGGTGGATTGCCGTTTGGACAATCGAGGGATGAGGTTGTTGCAAAAGTAGACACAGTAACCTGACGTTGAACTAAGTGTGTCTAGGAGCCCGACTAGTCGACGTTAGTGTAAGCCCATAATTTGTGGCCATAGGACTGAGGGTAAGGCCGAGAGCGGGAGTGCCTTGTAGACACTAGATGATGTGCTTTAGTTGTTCTAATGATCAATCTTTGATGAGTGCATGTGCGTACAAACTTGTTGCACTGCATAGGAGATGTTAGGCCTTGTGAATGTGAGATATTGAAGTGCATCTACTAAACTTCGATATTGAAAGAGGTTCTCAAATTTTGGGCTGAGCGATCTTCGTTTACCTTTAGCTTAAACCGGAGTGGCTGTTGGTTTGCATGAGGTCATACCAGCTCGATAAATAATCTAACGGGCATATGCCTGTTGTGATTGGAACATAGTATTGCCCGGCGTGAAACTGAGATGCCCAAAAAATAACTAGATGACCTAGATCCTTCATAGAGAACTCAGATGCAAGACGATCCACGAGGGTGAGTTGTAGGGTGTCGGAGGAAGTGATCACAAAATCAGTAAACTGTTGGTACCATGCTTTCGGTGCTTATTTAAGAACGTAAGGATTTCTTGAGACAACATGGTCTGGATCGTCCTGGTTTCTAAATCCTATGGGCTGGTACATCTAATGGTTTTCTTTTAGATTCCTATGTAAAAATGCATTTGTGATGTCTAATTGGTAAACCGACCATGACTGAGATAGTGCAATAGATAAAACAGCTCTGATTTTTGTCAGTTTAAAGATCGGACTAAGTGTTTCCCCACAATCAATGCCAACCTGTTGAATTTGACAATCACATACCAATGGAGCTTTATAGCGCTCTAAAGTCCCATCCGATTTGAACTTATGTCGGAAAAGTCACACATACTTCAAATGATGTTCGTATGTGGTTGGTGTGGAACTAATTCCCACGTCTAATTTTTAATAAGACGGGTTTCTCATGGCATTGTACCATTCTGTAGTAGACAAGGCAATTTTAGGTGTGTTAGGAAGAGGTGCCCTGGATGAGTTATGTAAGTTCAAGAGATGCTTAGGTTTTGTTATGTTGTATTGTCGTCCATTTGCAAGAGTTTGTGATTGTTTGAGTAGGTTTAGTTCGAGTGATTGTGGTGGATGCAGAAGTGAGGTTTATGATTATTTGAAAAGATGTGAGATCAAAAAATTTGTATTCAGTATTCACGGTGGTTCGTGGATATCCAAAAAAAACACATGCGTTTGAGCGATGCTGTAGTTTGTGAATACTGGTTGGTGGTTTGAGCCAGTAGCAAAGACAACCGAACACACGAAGATGATGAGATTGTGATTCAACATGCCAGCTTTCGTTGATTCATTTTTTGTATATAATACATACAATGAGATCTCCTATTCTAGAGAAAATATTCACAAGAATTTTCCTAACAATAACGAGATATTTTCCAAAATATAATGTACGCTATTAGATATAACTACTAAGGTAGGGAGCAAGAATGGTTCTGTTTTTGATGAGCAAGATTTGGATTTCTAAATATTTTAATTATGGAGAGGTTTTAAAGAATAATCCAAATAGTATTAGCTGTTAGATAAATGTAGCCGTTGAGAGGTTCACCGGAACAAGTTCAGTTGGAGTCTTTAGTTAGTAATTGCTTAACAAATGTAGGCAGTTAGTCAATACTTTCATATGCTCTTTTCAATACTTTCTTGGTTTGGAGGTAATGTATGAATGTAGATGGAATATATATATATATATATATGGGAGGGTTATATTAAAAAGAAGTAGTTTTCTATAAAACTAGGAATAAATCGTAGCCATTAGATCATCTTAATCAATGGTTGAGATTTACAATTACCAAAAACCAACATAGTTTTCTAGAATTATTCTTTCACCATAGGTTATAATGCCACATCAAAAATTTATTGATTCTTACCATTCTTAGAAAACTTCTTATTCTTATTTGAACTCTTTTCTATTATATCTATCTATGATATATATAAACGAAAACCCTAAAATCCTATGTGTCGCGATGTGGTCGCTCCCCCCTTTTACGGAAGCTATCAGATTTCTTGATTTTTGAATGGAGGTCTCTCATTGATTTACTCAAATTTTTGGGTATGGGTCTTACCAAAATCAGATAGCTTTTAAACGGGTTATAACATCTCATTAAATTAAAAATTAATCTAACCAATTATTTGATATGAAAATCCTATAAAATAGGGATATACTAAAATTTAATCTCCAATTTAAAAAGAAAAAGATATTATTTGTAATTAATAAACAACTTTATAGAAAAAAAACATAAGCGGGTCATGGTCACCAAATCCAGATAACTTTTAAACGGGTTATAACATATCATTTATTTATGAAACATTTTCATCATCAAACCCTAAGTATATTATTAACTTTCTTACAATAAAGAAGATTAAAATCCAAAAAATAAATATTAAAAAACAAAAAATGTAAAACAACCATTCTCTCAAGCAATCAGATCGTTTTATTTGTAAATGAAGGCTTCTCACATATTTGACCCGAATTCACAGGTAAACGTCTCACCAAACTCAGATAGCTCTTAAACGGGTTATAACATCTCATTATATTAAAAAATAAAAATATTTGATATGAAAATCCTATAAAATAGGAATATACTAAAAATTAATATCCTATTTTATTTTAAAAAAATATATTATTTATAATTAAGAAACAATTTTATAATAAATAAAATAAACGGGTAATGAATATCACCAAACCCAGATAGCTTTTAAACCGGATTATAACATATAATTTATTAGTGAAACCATTTTATCATCAAACCTCAAGTATATTAATTATTAACTTTCTTACAATAAATAAAATTAAAATCCAAATATACATATATAAATATTAAAAACGAATAACGTAAAACACCCCCCGTAATACGAAGGATAAAATCTAGTATATATATATATATATAAAAGATTGGGATCGTCTGAGAACCATTTGAAAATGAGATAACCATTTTGGACCACAAAAAAACCCTTTAAAAAAAATAAAAAAGTTTATCAAACCAAAACTAATGCGAAAATAAAAAAAACTAAAAAAAAACCAAAATGTTTATCTAGCATCACGGTTTCATAAAAAAAATTCTCGGTTTTACTAAATTATGTATATTTGTATACTTATAAACACGTATGTGTATATATATATATGTTATTTTTATACACAGTGGCGAAGCCACACTATCACCCCCGGGTTCGGCCGAACCCAGTTTTTTTTCTGTTTTATATATAATCTATAGGGTTGAATTAGCAAGCGAACTCACTCTTTTTCGGCGAGCAAACCCGGCATCGCTTTAAAAAAGTAAATTCGAAGATTATAAAAAAATTAGTTATGTATTTTTAGTAACGAACATTCATTTTATAAAATATAAAAAACTTTTAAAAAAACTATAAAAATTATTAACAAACATTATATTTGGCCCAATAATATCCTATTACCTCATATATAGATTAATAAAAAGCCCAAAATACTTATAGAATGGTCAATAAGCCCAACCCAATCAACATTCTTAAACATAATAGCTAAATAAAAAATAAATAAATAAACAAATAAAAACATCAGTCATCGACTCAACAACCAATCAACTTCTTTCTATCGACCAGATGACCATTTCCTCATCGTCTTTGCCGTTCGCCTCAAGGTTTCAACCATCACCAATAACCAATACCTATTGGTCTATCGTTTGAGATAAGTTTTTCTTCAATAAAGCACGTGAAGTCGGATTTGCGTAATCATTTGGGTGACGATTATATGAATGATGCGTTTACTTGTTATATTGAGAATGAGTTCTTTTTCTAAGTCGTGATTGAAGATATTTTTTGAAACATGAAAACATGTAATGAACAATTATAGTATTATGCAATATCTTTTTATTTAATGACTTTGTATTTTTATTGAATGCTAACGATACATTTTTGTTAAGATAGTGATATTGCATTTTATTTATCTAACTGAATGATCGACCTGACCTATTCGGGTCCCAAAACTTTGGCGCCGGAAAAAAATCAAGCATTAAAAAATTCCGAACCCATAGAAAAAAGTTCCTGGCTCCGCCACTGTTTATACATATATGTGTAATTAAAATAGATGATAATGTACATATATGTATATTATGTAACTATATTATGTAACGGAAGATTAAATGATAACAAACACACACACACACACACATATGTATGTATGTATGTATAATTTAACAAAACCAAGTTTTTTTATGAAACCGGTATGCTAAATAAACTCTTTGCTATATAGAGGAGCAGTTAACTGATATAATTACTAAGCTAGGGAGCAAGAATGGTTCTGTTTTTGACGAGCAAGACTTGGAGTTATAACCGTTGGGAGTAAGGAGAGGGGTTCAATAATAATCTAAATGGTGTTAGCTGCTATCACCACCAAACCTGGTTGTCCATCTTCCACCATTGTTTGGCCACGACCACCAAACCCGGTTGTCGCCGGAAAACCGATCCTCGCGTATAACTTACCTGTCGTCTATGGATTCGTCACTTGAACTCCCGATCTGAGGGCCGGAGGTTTAGATCGGAACCCTATGTTGTCGAGCGCACCACAAGAAAAATGTACGACCACCACCCCTCTGAGTATTCGGCCGCCGGAGCACACCTTCGTTGAAGGTTAGGGTTTCGCCAGGTTCGAAATTGGGTGAATTGAACTCATTATCATGTTAAGAGCTTGTGGAGGTGATTGATTGATTGTTTGTTTAATTTTGATGAAGGTGTTAATTGGATTTAGGGATTTTAGTGTTAGGGCTTGATAAATAGGACATTTGTAGTCTGGTGGTGGTCCGGTGGTGTGGTGGGTGATTTGTCTGGTGGTGTAGGGGAAGAGAAACAAGAGAGAGAGACGTGGTTCATTGAAATGCAGGAGAGAGAGAGAGAGAGAGAGAGGGGGTATTTATTTTTGATATATTTATGTTTTTATTTTTAATATTAACTAAATATGTTAATTTACAAAATTACCCTCATGTGCTTTGCACATGACCAGATTTAACGAGAAAAGTTAACTGGGTTAGTGATAAAAGACGTAACATGAAACAAATTTGAAACATGAGTGATGTCTTTTGCTATTTCTTTCATTAAAGGACGTCTAATGAAAATCAGGTCAAACGTAAAAGACGTCCTTTGCCATTTTGTCTAAAAACAATATATATATATATATATTGTGTGTGTGTGTGTTTGTGAGGGTAGGACCCCAACTATGTCGTCTAGCTTCACGTCTACAAACTCAGACTCTGCAACCAGACTTTCAGCCCACCCTTTTGTCCGTAGGAAGCCACCTCATTCGGACAAACATAAAAGTCCCGCGTTGTGGGTGCTCTTATGAAAAAGAGCAAACATAATTTAAAGAAATGAAGCTAACCTGGGCACTGGAGATTTTGGAGAAGTGCTTGAGCAGCGGATCACGACCCTGTCGAAAACAAATTTAGGACAACAAAGACAAGATCTATTTCTTCCAACAGAAGATGATATTTTGATATTTGGCGTAAAAAACACTGATGAATTAGCCATTTACACAGAAGTGAAGAATGATTTTTTTAGCTAAAGGTTTAATATTTATGGTTTGGTTTGATCGGCGAGTAAGAGAAAATTGGACAAGTTATTTGGCCACATTTAAGTTCTAGACCGGAAAATGAAACGCCTACGCATATGAACAAAAAAGGCAAAAGCCTACTCCCTTAACTTTTGTTTTATTTATCTTTCAAGTTACAACAACAATGGTTTAAAGGTTAAAAAAATCATACTAAAATTAAGTTAATTTAAAGTTGTAAAGTTTACTTGTATTAAAAAAGACTTCGTTCAATTATATATTAACTATATCTAATATATATAACAAAACATGTCAAATACTAAATAATAAAAAAGATTAAAATGCATACAACATTTAAAGTTTGGTCTGGTTTCATATGACCGGTTTTCAGCATAAGCCGCGAACTAAACCGCTCGCTACGGTTTGAAAATTTTGAAACCAACCGACCGAGTGAAAGTAAAAAAAAACGATCATGAAACCAAATTGATGACCGGTTTAAAAGGTTTAAAGGTTTTAAACCGAACCATGAACACTCATAATTGTTACGTGATTCACAGGGTTTGCGCTCGGACACCCGCCACATCGCGCGAGCACCCGTGTAGACACAATTGTACACCATTATTATATAATACAAACAAGAAGTTTGGTGCCGCAAAGTTCCAATTGGGCAACTTTGCGGCACTTTATTGGTCCTTTTTGGTTTGTTTTAGTTTCGGTCCGCAACAAACATAACGAAAGCCGACCGAATGCAAATTTGTTTTGTTTTTGTTTTAGTTCCTATAACGTAACAAACATGCCGGGAACATACCAAATTCGAGTAGACTCAAGGCGTTTTGTTTTTGTTCTAGCACCGTGACAAATGTAACGAAAATTTTGTTCTAGCACCGTGAAAATTTTGAAACCAACCGACCGAGTGAAAGTAAAAAAAAACGATCATGAAACCAAATTGATGACCGGTTTAAAAGGTTTAAAGGTTTTAAACCGAACCATGAACACTCATAATTGTTACGTGATTCACAGGGTTTGCGCTCGGACACCCGCCACATCGCGCGAGCACCCGTGTAGACACAATTGTACACCATTATTATATAATACAAACAAGAAGTTTGGTGCCGCAAAGTTCCAATTGGGCAACTTTGCGGCACTTTATTGGTCCTTTTTGGTTTGTTTTAGTTTCGGTCCGCAACAAACATAACGAAAGCCGACCGAATGCAAATTTGTTTTGTTTTTGTTTTAGTTCCTATAACGTAACAAACATGCCGGGAACATACCAAATTCGAGTAGACTCAAGGCGTTTTGTTTTTGTTCTAGCACCGTGACAAATGTAACGAAAATCAACAGAATGCCTATTTTATTTATTTTTTTTGTTTTAGTTCCGGTACCGTCACGAATGTGACATAAACCAACCGAATTTGTGTAGACTCACTGTCTCAACGCACGGGATTAACAACGATTAGGTTTTACCAACGTCGGAGTTTTACCAGGTGACGCTACCCATTGGTTCACCTCAAATTTTGTTATTATTATTTTTTTGGTTTTAGTTATAGTACAATAACACACGTAACTGAAACCAACCGAATTCGCGTCGACTTACCGCCTCAACACTTGCGACCGGCAACGCTTGGGTTTTAGTATTGCCCGGCGCAACGCGCCGCGTAATTAATACACTAGTTATGTATAATACTGCATGGTTATAACTATACCGGCCCCTACGTGTCGGTCCCGTAGCTACACACCCTCCTTCCTGCTCCCATACCCTCTGCACACCCTCCTTAATGAATGGCTGTGATTATTTATTTGAGACTTTATATTTTCATGGGTATAATTGTGATAAACAGAAATGAACAATGTCTTCTATACAACGACTTATATTTGTGGTTCATTACAACTCGATCCATATATTTATGTGGTTAACGTTCTTATAAAGTTCCTTTCAATATTTCATTACCGGGGTTTAGTGTTTAGGCAAGAATAGCACAATAACAAAACACAAATTACCATAATTAGCAAGAGTACTTAAATGCTAAGACTAAAATGGCTAAACACCCCTAACCCATCCTCAAAGAAACCCTACCAAAATAATGAGAAGAAAGAAAATAAACAAGAGATGTACCTAAGTTAATTACATAGCATGTCATGTTAATTAGTAACAGTACTACCTAAAGTCATTGAATATTAAACTGTTTTTCTTATCCGGTAATTTAATTTGTTATTCAGTACTTATTTTCTATTTGATATAAATTTTAATAATTATAATATAAGAACTAGTTAGTTTATGTTTTTGTCATTCGAGCCTTGGTTGAATGGTAAAGTTAATTGCCCTTGAGGACGAAGACCAGGGTTCAAATCTTAGCTTGAGTATACATTATTTGCTTGAAGTAGTTTACATGCGGGAAATAGATGAGTGTGTGAATTAAAACAAAAGGAACAGCTCCTGCCTCCGGCATGGCGCCATTGAATGGTGGTTTTAAACTTGTTGCATGGTGCCCTGCTCTTCCTAAGTACGATAACGACAAATATATTAAAACAAAAAGATCCGGCTTGGAGCCGTGGTTGTTCTTTTAGTTTATGGGCTGGCAATGGAACTCGTCAGGAGGCCAAGTGTTAGTGTTGGTTTCACCATGGAGTTTTAGAGATAAGCAGAGAGAGGGAGGGGTTTAAATTTAACAAATTGGAAATGACAAAATATTGTACTTAATTGGATCAAATAGCACGAACAACACCTATGATTTTCTTGTACTCACCACGACTCTTTCAATATTATGAAGAACGAAAACCACACAATACAATAAACCCTAAACCATCTATTTATACTAAAACTCTAACTTGCTCAACAATTAACTAGACTCAAACTAGAAAACCAAATAACTAATCTTATACCTAACTAAATAAACTAAAACCACACAAACTCACTTTTAAAGCTTTAAACCTTTTGAAGATTAACCCTTGACAAAAGGGGTTAAAATTTTGAAACCACAGTTCACCATATGGAAAAAAGTTGGCATTTGATATCCAACTAGTTAAAATAAGCCAATCTCATAAACCAAAACCAAACTTAACACCTTTCTTATTGCGTTAGTTACATCCCAAAAGAATTCTAATTTGCTTTTAAATGAAATCAGAGACATGATTTTAATTTTAATATTTGAAATTATGCACTAAACATCTGTAGAAAATCTTTAAAAAATGTGATCCAATAATTATAGAATTTTGTTTAGAAGCAGGGCTTATTTCAAACATTTAATCACAAGGGGTGTTGGGTATTTTTATTAATCACAAGAAGGTTTTTGGGTTAGTATTGACGAATAAGATATTAATAAGATAATGGAAAGCTTTATGCTAGAGTAAGAGTTAATTGTCATTGTCAGTGGCGAATAAGAGTTAGCTATTGCTAGTGGCGAATAAGAGTTAGCTATTGCTAGTGGAGAATAAGAGTTAAATTGTCATTGCTAATTACGAATAAGTGGTTTACAATTCTGATCTCTCCTACACCCTTATTGTTCCCATATTTCGCCAATACTAACCCCGAAAAACCCTCGTATGATTAAAAATAATACCCAACCCCCCTAGTGATCAAATGTTGAAATAAGCACCACTTTTAAATAAATTATTAATTATAAGAAAGTTCATTAAATTTTAACGTTATTTACAAAGGACTTAGGGTGGTGGGGGTGGCCAGCGGGTAAGAGCCTCGGGTATGTTGGGTATTCCTACAATGTTGCCCACCCCACCACACCCGTTCTTCTCAAATTCCTTTGAGGGTGATGATTCCAATTCCACTACCCGAGAGTGAGTGAGAGAATGTGGTCGTTGGACATTTAACTGTTTTGAAAGAGGTGGTGCCAACCCTTAAAGTAGTATAGATAGTTCAGGATAAAATTTAGGTGGCATTATAGGACTGTGTCAGGTCTTAGGGTTATTTAAATTTTGAAAGGAGCACCCGTACAAGGCCGGCCACCACCCTAAAACACAAGAGTTTATATAATTGTAATAAGAGCGTTTCAATTATTGATACTCAAATTAGGAGGCTACTCAAATAGGATTAACTTTGAAATTATATTTAGAGGCCCTGTCTGACTGAATGAATTACCCTAAACCAATTATGATCTTAGCGTTAACTTTGAAATTATATTTAGAGGTGAACGGGTAGGCATATTTGGTCGTTGGTTCAACCTAGCGCTTCACTTAGTTTTAGTTGTAGTAGCTGGTAATTAAAAGGGCATGGTACGTCAGTACTCCTTTACTTGCAACATAGTTTTAAATTACAACATATTGTTTGTGAATTTGTTTCTCGTTCCATCTTTTCCCTACATCTGTATAGTGGTTTGGAGCAACAATATGATGGTAGAAAAAAAATTAATCATACCTGGACAACCAAAACATCAATTATATAGTTACCACCCGTCTAAATTTAAATTGCAAAGCTTATATTATGAACTTTTCTACATTCCCAAGGATTTTGAGAATTTGATTTCAAACGGCTACTTTTTAAAGTATTATCAGCCATTTATATATATCATATAGTTATACTAAAAATTACTATATTTCTTTTCTGCTGTTTAATTAAATAATATTTTTTATACATTTATTATTATATTTTATCTCTCTTTCACTCACAATCACTTTTCAAAAATATTGAAAAATTATATAGTGTAAACAATGAAACCTCAAATTTAACTTTTTCATATAATATCTTCTCTCTACTCTACTCACAACCAATCATAGTCATACCATATAATTTACAAAACTTCATAAAACTATAAGGAATAGACTGAGAATTCTCTTAGCCACCCAAGGCCATAACTGGTGTACCTAATATAAGGATGTTCACTATGAAGGGGCTTTCCACATCATCGTTACGTAGGAAAAGAAGTTTCGAAGCTCTTCACCGTAACGCCACGCTGTAGTTTAAAGCCTCTTTATTGCCCAAACACACACACACACACACACACACATATATATATACGTACAAGTTTTTGAAACCGTGTATTACACGGGATTTGTCAGATGATAAAAATTAATAAGGTCCGTTAATTGAAATAAAGACACATGATTAAAGGTAAAAAATGAATTATACAGTATAAACAATAAAAAGTCTAGAATCTCAATTTTACAAATTTGAGAAAATCTTTTTATATACAGCATGTGTGGTTTTATCATAAATCAGTATCATTCTGTATTATTAGGACTATAAACATAATCAACATTTTTTATTTTATGTTTCTTTTTGTTTCTTTTTTTTAAATGATTCATTTCATTAATTTAAACATTGACAAATCTCGTATATTACACCGGTTCTAGAGTTATATGAAATAAACAAATGATAAAATAAATCTATTTAGATTTACACTCCTAGCCTAACTTTCCTCCTAATTCTCTAAGTTACAACCCTTTGTCAAAATGGTTTTGACCCATGACCCGTGAAAGGATGAATGAGATGTGAGATTAGAGAATGTTGATGAAAAATTAGACTAGGATTGAAAGTGGCTAGGACGTCTAAGTATCATTATTTTTATTTGTTAGAATAGTAAGATAAGATGTGTCTATGAGAAAAGGAGAGAGTGAAAAGTAGAGGGGCCCATAAAAAAACCTCCATACCGCCGGTCTTTGTGACCCCCCCTCCCCCTCAAGGCTGGCACTCGGTAGTGTTCCTTTCAAATACCGCCCCAAATTCACCCTAGACCACGCCCAAGCTCGAGAAAGCCGGGCAACCACTCCCTTATGTACCAATCGCTAGTGTAGCCAGGGCCCCGGAGCCCAGCTCCGCTGGAGAGGCCTCTCCTAATATGAGAAGTGCTAGTTCGGTTTGGATAGACTTCATTCAAGAACGTCGCCGCCCCTGGAATCCATAAGAAAAACAAGTGCTAAGTTTCAGATCAGTGATAAACCGAAACGAAAGAAAAGACCTTTCTAGCTCGGTGCCTAAAGCGCACCATGCTCCGCTTCAACAAATGAGAGTTAAAACAAATTACATATCCCATTTCAAAATTTATTAAAGGATTTCAAATTAAAATTAAAATAGGAAAAACAAAAAAAAATGTGTATCATACTCATGTAAATCTAGAGATAAATTCAAAAGTAAAATATTTAAAAATATCAATGGACATAAAAAATAATTAAAAATTAAGCAATTTTTAATGTAAATCCTCGATTCCTATTTGCTTGGATATAATCCACAATTTTTTAATGTTTAGCTTGACTCCAATTATCTTTAGAAATTTTAGTATTTTGATAAATTTTCTCATCGTTAATTAATTTTTTCTTAATTTTTCTTCATTTATAACTGGTAAATAAACTAACTTGATCAAAAATAATAGTATATAAAAATATATTAATAACATGAAGTGCATAATTAAATAAACTTTTAATATAATAAAGAGAAAAAAAAGACATGAAAGGAAGAGAGATATTTGACAAGATTTTGATGTAAGAAAAAAATAAAAAGTCTATTATACCTTTATGTTTATTAAAATAAAAGATGAGATGCAGCAATGAAGGCCAAGTATTTAATTTTGAAGTTTTTAAAACTTATGAGAGTTCTCAAATAAAATCACCTATATCTACATACTATATGGACAAAATGGTAATTTAACAAATTTGATAAATTTAAGACGCCACTAAGGAGACGCCGTTAATCTTCAATTTTCCGTCATCCCTCCCTCCCGCCGTTCACGCTCTTAATCAATGCCCTGACGTCTCCAATTAATTTCATCCTCAAGCAAGACTATTCAATTAATTTATGAATCGTCGTCTGTTACAATCCCACTGGCACTTGATTAGGGCACGAAAATGTGAACGGCGTGTGCTGCTCTACTTGCGCTGACGATTAATTCACCGATAATTTAATGCTTCTATACGTTATGAAACCAAGGGTTAATCAATGATTTATTGCTCCCTTCTATTTTCCCCAAATCTTATTTTACTGTCACCTCTTTTGTTTCAAACCATGCGCTGTCCAAGAGTTGATTCATAAGGTAGGTTTACTTCTTCAATACCCTCAAAATTAATAACATCATGTTGATTAAAATGATGCAGATGGACTGGATACCGTTTCTGGTAGAGTATAAGAAGCTAATTGTTCCTATGAATACCCCTAGGTGAGTTAATTCTTCTTCTATTAATCCTTGATTTGGTGTTCTTGATTTCTGTTCATTAGGGCAATTGTTATTGTGATTGATTTAATTTCTTCTCCGTTAGACGTTTACCTAATTGATCAGAGTATTGTTTGGATTTTAAGTTTTATGTGTTTTGCACTAATTTTAAAGGTCAAATTTGGATTACCTTTATGTTAACTGCTGTTATTCAATCATTTTTCTGCAGGGACATGCTTGACAATTGCACTGCTCATATAGGCTGTTACACTAAATTAGCATAGATTTTTAGTGTATATTAGCCCACAAGGTGCTTGATCTTATGCTTTATCGACGTTTAGTTGTTTACTATTGCTATTGTCCGTTAAAGCAGATAACTTTGGTGGCATGCTTGCACCATTTGTTGTCGATGTATGTTGCAACGGCTGTTACATTTTGGAAGTACTCATCAAGAAGGTTGAGGTTTTCTTAAGATGTTCAAGCATCACGAAGTTTAAGGTTGCCATAATGTTTCTTTAAGTGAAAATCTTTAAGCATGATCGAAGGAATTCTTATTCATGAACAAAATAGGGAATAAAAAAGAGCATTACAGGTAATGAAAAGTAAAAGCGTTTAAGGTTTTAGGCTTTTCCTTTTTTATTTTTTTAATGTTGTTTCTTTTGAAGTTTATGCATTTATGGAAAATGAAATTGCAGGTAACTTCTGAGTGTTTATAGTGGCGGGAATAAAGCAAGGATTTGATTTATTGGATATTAAAAACAAGATGCACATTGTTGACTCAAAAGCTGGTTTGCAGAAGCTTTGCAACAGATTCCTGATGTGTAGATCTTTAAATGCTTATGGAGGCATTAAGTATTAGCAATAAAAACGAGTATACCGAGATTTTAGAGCTTAGGGAAACATTAGCGGGTGAAACTGAATCCGATAGCAAAGAAGTCATTGTTGTCATTTTTCGAGATGTCGACACCGGCAAGGTTTGTATTCTTTGAGGAGAATCACATTCTATTGACAACATTTAATCAGGTTATGTTCTTGTTTATTATTAGTTACTTTGTGTCAAAAAAAATTTTTGGAACTCCAATACAACTGATCTTTATCTTCATCATAGGTAACATTGGTATAATCAACTGAAATTTCAATTTGTGTCAACTTTGTAACATATTTTAAGTACCTATATGCTTGTAGTTTCTTACATCAGTGTATAATGTTCTATTGACAACATTTAATCAGCTTATGTTCTTATTTATTATAAATTACTTTGTGTCAAAAATACAAATAAATATATTACACTATGTTAAGAGTTTCAATATAAAAGCACTTAAAATATGAACAGCTCATTGCAGATATCTTTAATTCAGGTGCAACTGTCATGGCGGAAGCTGGTGCAGCCACCACCGCGATGGTAAAATATGGCGGTCCATTGGATGCAGCCAAGAAGGTCTTCGATGGTAAACTTTGACTAGGTTTTGAAAAATATAACTGCATAGGAATGTTTTGAAGAATCAGAATCAGATAATGATGACCTAGGTGGATTCGGTGCAAGGGTAATTTGGGGATAACTAGACAGGCTGCTAAAGTAGAACCTGACTGTGTGGTAACACGAAAGCATCCGGAAAAAGTCAAACCGGTGACCAACCCTGTAAATGACGATTTTTAGCGACCCCCCCCCCCCCCCCCCCGGCGGGCTGCGGGTAAAGCAATTACTTATGTTCATAAGTTTTAAAGTAATTACTTGTTACTTTATTAGTATGAACTTCATGTCAAGTAAGCTTGATACAAACTTATTAGGATGGATATAAATGGACTGTAACATTGGCGAGTTCATCTTTATTCTATGGTGGACAAGAAGACTATGCATGTTTGTTTTTCATTTGGATATATTATCATAAAGCCTCTTTATTTTGTTGAAGTTGATCTTGGAAAGTTGAAAATACCGTTTTTGTTGAAAAATTTATATTGAGAATTTGTAAAATGTTTGATGCTTTGGGGGTATTTGGGTCAATGCAATAGACTTTGTCGAAAGCTTTGGATAGTTGTTTACTTTGGCAGCTTTATAAACTTTTTAAACGGTCAACAACAAACACAGAATTGCATAGGTAATTCGTACGGGGTGGCTCAATGGCAAAAGACCACCGCTAGCTGGCTCAACCGCTACCCCTACCGTTGAATCTGCGCTGTGTCCCCGCCGCAACGCGCGGGCTCTTTGCTAGTGTGTGTGTGTGTATTTATATACCCCTATATAGGGAGAGAATCAAGAGAAAACTCATCTTTAGAGAGAAAACTTAAAAACTTTTAAAGAATTATTTTTAATTAAAAATAAAAAAATATTTTCAAATTTCTGTTTTTGCCATTATTCTTATATTTTCTTACCCTAATGCATATATGTATTACTGTTATGCATATATGCATTATTCATATATGTGTTACACATGTGTATTACTATGTAATTTTAAGTTTAAAAGTGTTTAATTACATATATTCAATATTTGTGTATTGTATATGTAATATGTGTAGTAGTGTTGTATTATATGGAAAAAAATAATAATAAAATAAAAGTCGATGTAGTGCACATGAGCGTTGATGTTGTATTACACATACGTACTAATGTGTATTCGATATGCGTATTAGTTTTATATTGCATGTATACAATAGTGTGTATCAAATATATGCAATGCACACTATTACACATGTGCACTACACCGACGAGGTTACCGACAAGGTTTTTTTTTAAACCAATAACAACATATAAGAATAATGGAAAAAAAAGAAACTTCTAAAAAAATTTAAAAAAAAAGTTAGAAATAGTTTTTTAAGAGTTTTTAAGTTTTCTCTTTAAAAAGAGTTTTCATTGGATTCCACCCCTATATATATATATATATAATGAACAATTAACTTTACTAATAATTCAAGATTAACCTTCATGTTACTTAATTATAAGTTAACATGACGGATTACGATTTAGAGGTGCCCAAACGGGTCTAGGCTCGATGCTGGTCATTTCCCGTCACAAAAGTCGAGTTCTAAACATGGTTTAGGTTCAATTCCATGGTTGCGAGACAATTCTACTTTTACGATAACTTTATTCTTAAGGGAATTAATTACATCGTGCAAGAGTGATCTCTTTCGTTACATCCACATGAAAATGAATCAATTACATATTCAATAAGCTCCATAATAATCTGTCGACGGAGGTTTCAGCTGAGAATCAAGACCTGGCTGCACCAATCCAATGAACCCGGTTCGCAGTTTTCGGCTTGTGGTGTAATTCACACCCACAACACACCCTACATCCACCTTGTGCCTCTTGCTTCTGACCTTCTTATACCTATACGTACCGACCAAATCCACACGAAAAGCCACAAAATCCGTCCCTTGCAACACCGTTGGCACACCGCTTGTTTCCACCAAGTCTCTTACGTCCTTTGTCTTCCCGTTGCCTTGATAAAAACTATCAACCGTGTAATCTGCTAAAGTAACCATCATGGAAACATTTGGGAAGTAAGAAAATGTTATTTTGAGTGGATCTGAATAATGAAGGCCTACTGCCGAGTTTACATTTTTAATCTTGAGATGAAAGTGGAGAGTCAAGTTATTCGGAGAGCTGTGATCAGCTTTTGTCATGTTAAACGCTTGATTATCGAACAAATCAATAGAAAACGAAGGACTTGATGGCGATCCGTATAGAGATACCAAGACAGGCATTAAAACAACTAAACCCAACCAAAAGGACCCGATACATAAGCAAGCGATAAGACCACCACAGTTCCCGCCAAATGCCATGTTGGGTAATTAGTGGATCAACAAAAGGATCAAAAGTATAAGTAGAATAGATGTTAAGGATTTGGGATTTATAGTCGAAGAAACACGGTGGAGTGGGTGCTGCAATCTCTTACAATGTCAAAACCTCTTGATAACAAGATATTCTGTTGTTGAAATTCTAAGTTGCAAGGAAATTTGGCTGATGTTTCTTTGGAAACTAAGACTTATTTAATTATTATTTTTTTTTTGGAAGAAAAACACGAAGATTTCATCATTGCATCACCTACCACGGATCGTTTACTAGGTCCAAGATGAAACTCTCTAGTTGTATATTTATATTTATTTTAAAACATATATGAGTATTAAAGTCATATATCATTGATTTTAAATCCCGTGGATCGACTTCTATAGAGAAGGCAATAGCGTGTCATGAATCATCTGAATTTATGATCTTCGGTTATTATTTATTAAAGGTATATTGGTTTTTAACAGTCTCAAGTATTGTCTTTTGGTCACTGCTGGTCCCAACTAATGAATTGACTACTGATGGTCCAAACTTTTAAAGTATTTGTTCCTAATGGTCCGCGACTAACAGAATCTTAACCCCGTTAGTTTGAAGTCGTTGGGAAAACGTTTTTGGCCGGAAAATTCAAATTTGTTGCCGGAAAACACCACCTGAACACCGCAACCACCGTCAATTGACTCACCGCTAACCAACTACCACCACTTGAGCACCATCAACCGATTCCGACGATGGTTCTAAGGTTTCCGGCGACCTCAATAATTAGGGCTTTTACTAGAAAAAAGTTCCTAAAGGTCCGATACGAAGTTACCAAGATGTTTGGGACGGAAATGTTGAGTTTTCGGGGAAAAAATTGAGTTTTCCGGCCAAAAGCTTTTTTCCGGCAACCTGAACTAACGACGTTAGGATTTTGTTAGTCGCGGACCGTTAGAAACAAATACTTTAAAAGTTGGGATCATTAGTAGCCAATTCATTAGTTGGGACCAGCAGCGACCAAAAGATTAAAAACCAATATACCTTTATTAAAATACAAACTTGATTAATGCAAAAGTTAAATATTTGATCATTATTTGATCATTGTTATCATGAGGATCACAGTTATCTTTCACCATGTTTTATACACTTAATGCGCTAGTAATGACCGTTTTAGTAAAGGGAAAATCACCAAAATAGAGCCAAAACAAAAAGTTTATGAACTAGTAATTGACTTTTGAATTAACAAAATAACGTCATTATTTTTGTCCTCCTACACCATATGGAACAACAGATCACCTCCCACGCCAGTTCAGGCTTGCGACGAGAATCTCTTGCACCATCGTTTAGGGCCTTGGGAAGGTCATTAACATAAATACTCAAGTCTTTGCCATTTAGGAAATAAACCCTCGCCATAATTACACCATTAAAAACACACTCGTATTTCTTATTTAATCTCCCGCACCACCATTTCTCTTGCGCCAGTTCTCGTATTTCTGCTCCATCCTTAATTAATCTCCTTCACCACCATTTCTCTTGCGCCATTTATGCGCCAAATGGATTAAGTGGTAATTACTATTCTCACACGTTCTATGACTATTTGATAATTTTTACGGTCAACATGATTATTATGGTGATTTCCTTTTAACTATGTCCTATATTTTAATGAGTAAACAGATCGACAACCTACTTAACTTGTATACACACTGAAAATGAATTTCAAACCAAGTGATACCTTAAATAATTTGGAAATTTCCACACAACTGATTTATTAATATTAAAACAAGAAAAGGAATTTCCTTACAATAGTCGAACACAACCAACAAAACCAAGTTGAAAATAACCTATAAATCACCTTCATTCCGCGTCCAAAAGTCAGCTTCTTCCATTATTCATATACTACTCATCCCATTGTTTTAATACTAAACGAATTCTTCATTTTGCAATCACCAAATCAAACAAACATGGCATGTAACACTAGATGTTGGTGCATAGTCATTTCAATACTAGCCCTCATAACCGCGGTTATCGTTATATGTGTGTATTACACCACACCATCAGATCCATCTTTCACCATAAACAACTTTTATGTTTCAGCCCTTAACTTATCAGACATTTCCTCCACCAACACCACCTTCAATCAGACCATTTTCTTTGACATGAAGCTCCATAATAAAAACAAAGCCATGGGCGCTTACTATGATCCTGTCACAATTACCTTTTCATACATCCCTAACATCAAGTTAACCTTTGTTGTGGCTCAACACACGGTGCCCAAGTTTTTCCAACATAATCAGAAAAGCGAACATGTGATACAAACGGTGAGTTCCCAAGGCATAGCACCGTATAATATAACGGTAACATCTTCAATTTTTAAGGTGGAGGTGTTAACCAAAGTTGGGTTTACATCGCCTGCGTACCGTAAGAAGCGGACAGTGGATGTGGTGGCCAACGTGAGGGTTGGACAAACGGGAGAGAAAGATTCAAAAAAGGGTATTAAACTCTTTGACTCCGGAGTTGGTGATGGTCTTGGTGGCTTGGGTGTACATATAGGGCTATTGATCATTTCTACTGCCACCATTTTAGTGATCATCTGAAAGTGGAATGTTTATACTTATGTAATGTGTGCTAAGATCTACAATAAGATGGGAATTTGAACCAATCAATGCGTGTGTGTATATATATATAATTAATTTGTTGGATAATCTTGATGGGTATGAGTTTCAAACCGGGTAAGTTAAAATGGGTCAGAGATGGATATGGGTCAGCAGGAGATTGTTAATTCATTCATGTTTATTTAAGTGTTATATGTTGAAGTTGTCAACAACCAGCTATGATCTTATGAGTCAGTAGCTTGTTGCCCAAGTTTGTTTTTATCACATGTTTTATTTACATAGTAGTTACTGGTTAGTTATTTCCAGATTTTATGCAAAAGTAGTGGGTGATGGAGTGGTGATTTAGTGGGTCATTTTACTACTATTTATATTCAATCTTTAATAAGCAAGAAAACCTTTGACAAGTGTGTGTCACTTTATTACTCAGTTGCTTTGTTTCCGTTTATGATTTCCACTTTCAACATTATACTGGTCAAAAGTCGTGGGTTGTTCCTGGCTTATACAAAGTTCACGTTGAGTATGTTAGTTCCTTTACTTTAGGTTCAAGTTTGTGTATTTCTCTCATTAATGTATGTGTCAGTTAATGAATGGAATCCTTCAAGTTTGTTTTCTGCCCTGCATATTCACGTATACTAATTGTAATTGTTTAGTGTGTATTTTGGGGTCTGAACCAATATTTGGTATTAGAGCAGATGTTGAGAAAAGAGGCCAGTTTGAGAATTGTGTTTGGAGAAAAGGGGGGAGGGGAGGCCCTCTAAAGTGCAAGGAAGAAGAATGGCATTTTGTGTTGGTGATTACCGTCGAGAGCAAGGAAGAAAGCATCAGTGAGGGATGATCACGAATTTGTGACCGGCCCAACCTTCTTAAATATCGGGCGTAGAGAAGTGAAAGAATGAAGACCGAAGTAAGAGACCGTGAAACTTGACAAAGTTCATTTGTCACATAAACTTTATTTGTCACACCCCAACCTACGACGGAATATGCCGAGGTGCGACATAATTGTATCATAGCTCAAAAGACACTAAAATAAATCCATGTGTCAATATCTAAATTATTAAATTCATATTATTCAAATACGCAAAAGCACAAACATTATCTCATATAAATAAACATGACAATTAAATATAAAGAAATAAATAGTCTTTAATTAATCATGTATCCTAAGGTCCAACTACTCTTTAATCCCTTGATTCTTCATCCAATGTAGCTACCTGCGCCATGCGGGAAAATACTTAGTTTGTCAACATAAAGTTGAGCAAGTAATCACGGTTTTTGAATACGTATAATATAAAAATGACAATTCCTTGCGATAATATGAAATACTACAACTAGCATAACAACAATATAACAATAATATAAAAGTTGTCTTTTCACTCGAATCCCATGGATAACGAGCTACTCCGATGGCGTATGATCATACTAATGAGGATGAGGATGAGATGCCAACCACCAAAACATAAATTAAACACATAATCATATTTGCACGTATAACTAATTGAGCAATATCATAATTGCAAATAATGGAATTGTAGTGAAAATTGATTTAACGCATAACGCCCCAACATATAAAACGGTAAAAAGGGGGATGTGAGTTACTTACCTTTAGTGAGTGGATTAGTAAGGATGAGATAAAAATAAAAATTGAGGATGAACACGTTCAAGCCTTCGAGGTACGTCAACAAAGATGCACTAACGATTAATAAATGCGGAAAAGAATTAATAAGACATAACGATTTGAGAGTTGATGGAATATTATTAGTCTCAACGTCATTATTGCGATTTAATCGGTTTGAGATATTTGGGAGTCATTTAGGGTTTAGATGCATTATTTATTGTTATTGTAATTAAGATTAGTATTATTAATATTATTATTATTATATTATTATTATTATTTGGTAAACGATTTATCCGTATTAATATTTTTAAATAAATGAATTTTTATAAATAACTAACCGATATTAAGTATTAATATATATATATATATATATATATATATATATATATATTAAATGAAACATTAATATTAATTATTATATAAAAGAAAATATATGTCATGGGAGAATTTATTCGGAACCTCAAGCTAGATCGATTTATGTAACGCCCGTTAATTTCGGTTCTAAGAGTTAAAGCTTGTGAAGTATGTATAATTCTTGGGATTTAACCGACGTTTCTCGGAAGCCTTTACGTCATCTCGGTACGTTAGACCATTTAACTTTTCTTCCATAATGCCTTATACTTCAATTTGGAGGGACTTGGATGTAACTTCTTATATTATAACATAAAACAAAAACCCTAACCATAACTCCATTCTGCGCAGCCGATTGGACCAGAAACCCCCCTGGCGAATTTTCTTCTGTGCAGCCGAGATTAAACCGTAAAAACTTCAATTCGAGGTTGGTTTTATGATTCCCCATGTCTTTTACACCTTAATTGATCCTTATATTACGCGTATTGATCGATTAATGGCTTGTTGTAGGCTAACCGGGTGGCTGTCCAAGTGAGCATTTCCGGGACTGTTTTGGTTAAGGTTTTTGCACTGAAATCTTCCTAGGTATGTCTAGTGTAACATACTTAAGTATCGTGTTCATTGGTGTTCGTTAGATTGGTCAATTAGTTGTAGCTTGATTGTTAGTGTTCGGTTGACTAGAATTGTAGTTTGGTGCGTTTAACACGAGAGTTGAAGTGATTAACGACCAATTCAGCTCGGGGACACTCGGTTTGATGTACGGGCTGTTCAAAATTCATTTTTATAAGTTATGGGGCTGAATTGGTTGTCGGTTACTCCAACGGGTCGGTACAACGCGCAAATGTGTTTATTGAATAGTTGGCGCGTTGTACTTGCGGGTTACCGACCCATTTGACTCGTGTGGCGTCGTGTGGACTTGTTGGCTGTGATTTTATCATAATGGGTCCACACGGGGCTGAGTTGGATGTTAACGGCATAAACGACTCCTAAACGCGCGTGTTAGTGTCACCTAGTGCTCCCGGGGGGCAAATTGGGAATTCTTTATTCCCGGGAGTACCTAAGGGTTGTTTTGGTGAATGTGAGACCTCGGGGGATGTTGTGATTAAGTTTGATGAGGTCGAGGGTTTAGGTAACTCGAACCATGTTAGAACGTCTCGTAGGATAAACGAGTCATATTGATGTCATTAGTATTGATTGAATGTAAATCGACAGGTGTTTGAGTTTTGGGATTTCTTAGGGATTCTCTAGCTCGTGGTGAATCGGCGTCTTGTGTCAGGTGAGTTCATGATGCCCCTTTTTTTTACTCTTTTAAGTTTTGGGCTAGCATGCACACCTAAACGATTTTTCCTGATGAAACATTTAAACTATTTTATATAGGCTTGCTAGTATGTAGTTGACCTTGGAATGTTATAGTATGTATGTATGTGTGTGTGTATATATATATATATATAAATTATTGTATGGCCTATATTTGGCGATGTTGTAGTCGTATCGACTACTGATGTTACGTATGCCTATTTTGTGTTTGCATGCATTGATGAGATGTTACGTGTTTTGGTTGTACGTTTGCTCGACCCTGATGTTACGTGTTCGGGTTGTACGTTTGCTCGACCATGATGTTATTACTTGGATGTTATATATATATGTGTGTGTGTGTGTGTATGATAATGATTATTTATCAATGATGATGGTTTAATTGATGTATTCTTTTTACTTTAAAACTTTTGGAATGACTACCATGATTATTATTTACTGATGTTATTTATTCAAAACTTGAACTCACTCAGCTCAAGCTGACTTTGTGTGCATGTTAGTGTGAGTTTCCGGTTAGGAAGAAGATGCCTTATCGCTTGAACGTGCACGAAGCTACTTGGACGGTGAAGGGCATACGTGGATGGAAGATCTTATTTTGAACATTTTATTTTTTAAAAGTTTTATAAATATAATTGAATTGGTATTGGGCAATATTCCTGGAATTTTGGGAACTTACTTTATTATTTATGTTTTCCACTAAATTATACTCTGAGATGGTTATTTTAATGAAATGAATTGTTTTTAAGTTTAATTATTTTTACGAGTGTTTTGAATGAATACCAACTGTGGGGTTCCCGGGGTTCGGGGCCTCACAATTTAGCATTATAAATAAATAAATAAATATGAATATTTAAATAAATAAAATAATATTTGGTTTATCGTATTATATGTATATATATGTATGTTTTTTGTGTATATGCGTATTCATACTTTTGACGCAAAGCCATGCCAAAATAACACTTTCGAGGTTCGGTTTTGTTAAAACAAGTTTATTTAATATCATATTATGATTATAATACAAAATAAAACAAAGATTTAAACGAGATAACAATAAAAATGAAAAAACCGGGTCCAGGGGGTTCGAAACCGTGCCTGCACCGGTTCCCGTGACTTATCCTTCACACACCAGCCACCCTGCTGTGTGTTAGTTTGTGAGTTTTTCCAGATCTTAAAGTATATAACCAGATACTACCAGTAACCAAATTCAATTACAAACCCTAGATCTTAAATCCGTTGATTCGTTCATTGTACGTTAAAATTGATTTAGGGCTTTTGATTGACGATTAAAAACGAGTATACACCATGTATTAATTACCGTTTATCGTTGCGGATTGCAGGTTAACGAACAACAAACAGTCGCGGCCTGAGCTTGGGTTGAAAGTAGGTCTTGACGGCCACGTTGCTTGCAATTGTGTTAGGGCTTAGTTTTGTAGGGTTATGAGGAATGTGTGTGCACGTTTAATTGAATTATCATTGTGTTTATATAGCAATTTAGAGGCTCGGTTCAGTCGCGATTCGTTTAGGCCGTAATTAGTTATGATTTTTGATTCGTTCTCTATAATTAAAGTGTCGGTGTGAGGCGTTTGTGATCAAGAAAGGATTTGGTGAGATCATTTTTGATTATAACACTGAAAATTGAGGTCCAAGAAAGGGTTTGGGATGGATTGTGGGCTAAAAGAAGAAGCAAGTGGGAAAATATTATTTTATTATTATAATATTTGAATACAATTTGCATATTGGTCCTTCATCTTTGTACAGGGTGCAAAACTGATAAATCGTTAGTTTAAGGGGGGTTATTGCACATTATTGATAGTTTAATAAATATAAAAAAGGAATAAAGGAAATCTTTTATTAATAATTTAACCGAAAACGAACCCGGTCGGGCACAATATGAAACGGAAAAACCCAAAATGTTACAGCGTTCCCTACTTTTGGAAATTTCGTCCCGAAATTAGAGATTAAGCAGTAATGAAGAGGTGCGGGTACTTGGCTTCCATTTGGTCTTCCCATTCCCAAGTGAACTCGGGGCCACACTTGGATTCCCAACGAACTTTGACAAGCGGAATGCGGCTACGCTTCGTTTCTTTCTCCATACGATCCATGATTTCAACGGGTTTCTCGATCGCACGCATAGATTCATCAACTTGTACTTCGTCGAGGGTATATGGAGATTCCCCTCGGCTAGGCACTTCTTAAGATTGGAAACGTGAAAAGTCGGATGAACATTGGAGAGCTCTTCAGGAAGATCGAGACGATACGCAACTCTACCAACTCTTTCAACAATTTCAAACGGGCCAACAAAACAAGGAGATAACTTATTTCTTTTACCAAAGCAAACTACTCCCTTCCAAGAAGATACTTTGAGGAGAACTCAATCACCAACATTAAACCCGAGGGGTTTACGGCGCTTATCGGCGTAGCTCTTTTGACGGCTATGAGCGGCAAGAAGGTTTTGACAAATAAGAGTAATCCGGTCGGATGTTTCTTGAACAAGCTCAGGACCGGTGATTTGCGTTTCACCAATCTCGTTCCAACAAATCGGGGAAGGACATTTTTGACCATAGAGAGCTTCAAAGGGTGCCATGCCAATACTAGTGTGAAAACTATTATTGTAGGAACACTCTACAAGTGGTAAGTGAGTATCCCAATTTCCACCAAAGTCTAGTACACAAGAGCGAAGCATATCTTCGAGCGTTTGAATCGTTCGCTAGGATTGACCATCGGTTTGCGGGTGATAAGCGGTGCTTAGATCAATACAGGTACCCAAGGCGGTTTGCAACGAATTCCAAAAGTGAGAGGTAAATCGGCCATCATGATCGGAGATAATGGTCAACAGTGTTGCATGGCGACAAATGATGTTCTTGACATAGAGTTGAGCTAGTTGACTCACGGAGAATTTTCTCGAATGGGTATGAAATGAGCCGACTTGGTCAACCGATCAATAATTACCCAAATACTATCATTGCGAATTTGAGTAGTGGGGAGTTTGGTGATGAAATCCATAGCTAAGTCCTCCCATTTCCAAACAGGGATCGGTGGTTGCTCAAGCAAGCCAAACGACCTTTGATGCTCGGCTTTGACCTTAGAACAAGTGACGCATTTAGATACATATATCGCGATATCTTTCTTCATTCCCGGCCACCAAAACATGGGACGAAGATCGGCATACATTTTATCCGCACCGGGATGGATCGAGTATCGTGACTTATGAGCTTCATCAAGGATGAACGTACGAATACCGTCACGATCGGGAACCCATAAACGGTTCAAATAATAAAGCTATTACATTTGGTTTCAAGCTGGAGTTCGGCGCCACACAACATCTCATCGTATAAACTTCCTTCAGTGACGGAGACATGTTGTGTGTCGAAGATGCGGTATTGAAGGTCGGATTGCATGGTGACACAGTTGAGCAAGACGGATTTAATGTGACTCTTACGACTAAGAGCATCAGCCACGACATTTGCTTTCCCGGGGTGGTAGCGAATCTCGCAATCGTAATCGCTTAACAATTCGGCCCATCGTCTTTTTCTCATGTTGAGATCCTTTTGGTCAAATATGTGTCGTAAACTTTTATGATCGGTGAAAACCACACATTTCGTTCCATAAAGATAGTGTCTCCAAATTTTCAAGGCAAACACGACCGCACCTAGTTCGAGATCGTGCGTCGTGTAATTTTTCTCGTGAACCTTGTGTTGACGCGAAGCGTAAGCAATGACATTGTCTCGTTGCATAAGAACACAACCGAGACCTTGGATAGAAGCGTCACAAAATACGACAAAATCATCGTTGCCCGCTGGAAGAGAAAGGATAGGAGCATTGCAAAGCATGTCCTTTAGTGTTTGAAACACTTTTTCTTGATCGGGACCCCATTCATAAACTTTCCCTTCGTGGGTTAGTGCGGTAAGGGGTGAAGTAATTTTTGAAAAGTTGCGGATGAAACGACGGTAATATCCCGCTAAACCAAGAAATGAGCGAACCTCTGTTGGAGAGGACGGGGTTTTCCAATTTTTAACGGCCTCGATTTTAGAGGGGTCAACGTGAATACCCTTGTCGTTGACGATGTGGCCCAAGAATTGAACTTGCTTTTGCCAAAATTCGTATTTGGAGAATTTAGCAGAAAGTTTTTCTTTTCGCAACAAGTCGAGAATAGTGCGCAAATGATCTTTATGTTCGCCCTCTGATTTAGAATATATCAAGATGTCATCGATGAAAACAATCACAAACTTGTCGAGGTAGGGTTCACAAACGCGATTCATAAGATCCATGAAAACGGCGGGAGCATTAGTCAACCCAAAAGGTATAACTCGGAATTCAAAGTGCCCATAACGAGTACGGAAGGCGGTCTTAGGTATGTCATCCTCGTGGACACGAAGTTGGTGATAACCTGAACGGAGATCAATCTTGGAGAAACAAGCGGATCCTTGGAGTTGATCAAAGAGATCATCGATGCGCGGAAGGGGATAACGGTTCTTGATGGTAAGCTTATTGAGCTCACGGTAATCGATGCACATACGAAGAGTACCATCCTTCTTCTTGACAAACAAAACGGGTGTGCCCCATGGAGACGAACTCGGGCGAATGAAACCCTTGTCCATGAGTTCTTGGATTTGGTTCGAGAGTTCTTGCATCTCGAAAGGTGCAAGACGGTACGGTGCTTTAGCTACGGGGTTTGCTCCGGGTACAATATCAATACGGAACTCCACTTGACGTATGGGAGGGAGTCCAGATATGTCTTCGGGAAATACTTCGGGGAAATCACGAACAATCGGGATGTCGAAAAGTTGCTTTTCTTCGTGGGCATTTTTAGTGACATGGGCTAATAAAGCGACATACTTCTTGCGAAAATAACGTTGGGCTTCAAGGCACGGCATGAGGTTTAGCTTTGAGAATGGTCTTTCTCCTGTGACGTTTAGAATCACGCCACCTTCGATAGGGATACGAATAATCTTCTCGAAACATAGAATTTCGGCACGGTGTAGAGAGAGCCAATCCATGCCAATGATGACGTCGAAGCCACCCATTTGCATCGGAATGAGATCAATCAAGAACTTTTTCCCATTAAGGGTGAGCGTGCAATTACGGACGGCGGAGTCAATAACGATCGAACTACCGTTTGCTATCTCTACCGTGA
Organism: Bidens hawaiensis; assembly: GCF_021521415.1. NCBI lineage: Eukaryota > Viridiplantae > Streptophyta > Magnoliopsida > Asterales > Asteraceae > Bidens > Bidens hawaiensis. The sequence continues at coordinate 37,420 of NW_027495614.1, read as the reverse complement.
AGGGTTTAGACAATTTACTACGGGGCATATCAAGTATGTACTTAAAATAAAAGGAAATGAAACTCCTATCGGCTCCCGAATCAAATAATACCGACGCATGATGCTTGTTAACTAGAAACGTACCGTTCACCACATCGTTCAAGTTTCAGGCTTGGTGCGCATTGATGTTGAAGGCTCGCCCTTGAGTTCCTTGAGGTGCTTGGGTTTGAGATGTTGAAGCTTGAGGGGTCGGAGCTTGGAAGGCTTGCATGAGCATGGGTTGAGCTTGAGGGTTTGGAGGAGGCATGAGTTGGGGTAATTGAGGTTGGTAAGTTTGAACTTGGTAGGCTTGAGAGGTGTAGTAGGGTTGTGGGCCAACATAGGCTTGATGGGCTTGAGCGAGTCGAGGACACGCGTTGCGGAGGTGGTTTGGATCACCGCAGTTATAGCAAGCCCTAATAGTGTTAGTGATTGGAGCACGAGGGATGGTTCGGTTGGGTTGGTTTGACGGTGCGAATTGCGGCGGAGCGGCTTGCACTCGGGGTGCTTCTCGGCAGTATTGGGTGAGGTGGCCGAATCGGTGGCAATTGGTGCACACTTGGCATGTGGATTGAGCCGGATGGTGACGTTGACAAGTGTTGCAATACGGGTGTGGGCCGGTGTATGGTTTCTTGGTTGGAGGGCCTTGTTGGGCTTGTGGTTGGGCTATGACATAGTTTTGGGAATTGGGCTTTCGTTTGTTATTGCGGTAATAAGAGGAGTTGTGGTTGTGGTTGTGTTTGGAGGATTCGGGCTTAGAGGATTCGGGCCTTGAGGATTCGGGCTTGGACTCTTTAGTGGGTTCGGATGCGGGCTTATCATTGGGCTTCTTGGAGCCTTTCCGCGTCAAGGTCCCAACTTCCGGTATTATCACCGTGGAATCGGGCTTATAAGGACGCTTAAATACGTGGAATCGGTTGTTGTAAGCGGTATTATCACCTCCCTCTTGCTTCAAATTCCAGAATTCTTCTTCCAACTTCCGGAGTTCATATTTCGGGCAAAATTGGTCTAACATGAGGGATAATAAATAAAATAAATACATAAGTAAATAAATAATTAGTTATAACATAACTTAAAATTGAAACATGGGGTTTCATTTGTTGGTTAGGATTTCATGAACTACCATGGTTCCTTCTAACGAAATGAAAATATCGAAAACCAAATAAAATTGATTAAAATTGAGTTGTGAAGGGTGTTGAGATAGATGGTTAAAGTACTTCGGGAACCACCCCGTATTTGTGTACTTCACCCAACTACTCAACTAAAACACAATACAGAAAATCGAGTTTAGCCACGTATCACCGTGAATTCGGTTATAAATTAAGGATGTGATCGTCACACGACCACGATTGATACAATGAGGGTAGTAGATTCGTGAACATTTGGTGTGATACGCTTTGGCCTAAAAAGTTTCACACTCACACCTCACTCTCCAGGAAGGCAACCAGGTCTCACGGTTGATTGAGATGTATGCACATTGCACTTCCTTAGGCTCGCAAGCCTTGGTGTCAAGGGATCGGTGTACAGGTGTGTCCCCCTTCCAGTTACTACGTATCCGTTATACGAATCATCCTCAAGGAGAGGGGAGTTAAAAGGTGAAAATTCTTAAGGAATTTCCAAATTTAAAAATCGTCCTAAAATTTTGAAAAATTATTTTGAGGCATAGCCTCAGAATAAGTGTGTGCTTTCGTGTACAACTATATATGATAAACAATTTAAATAAATTAAGCTATATACAAAAATTTAAAAAAATAGGGTGCACGTATAGGAACACGTATAGGGACCCTAAGCATGCTACTAGGTCGCTACGTCTAACCACCTATCTTATAGCCTTCGGCTCTGATACCAATCTGTCACACCCCAACTTACGGCGGAATAAGCCGGGGCGCGACATAATTGTTTCATAGCTCAAAAGACACTAAAATAAATCCACGTGTCAATATCTAAATTATTAAATTCATATTATTCAAATACGCAAAAGCACAAACATTGTCTTATATTGTCACACCCCGACTCATGGCCTAGGTGCGACGCCCGTTAGTTGATATCTGTTTTGAAATTATATCAGAGTTGCGAATTATTAGCGGAAGACTTTAAAAATATAATATTTATTTACAAAATGTCAGCCAGAATACCCGTTTGATATTTCAATTAACTGTCTTTTGAAAATATAATTTATTAATAATATTCTAAATAAAATATCTGAGCCATCAGATCACCTCTAATTACTATGTCTCCAATCTTCTATCAGTCCTGCCTGTCAGTTCTATTCTTTTACAGTTTCCCTGAAATGTAGGGGAAAAATACGTCAACACACAGCCGGTGAATGACGCTAACTCAATAATACCAGTGTGTAAACGATAACAATACCTTTGTGACAATACTCATTAGGCACCCAACTCAATTGGGTTACAATTACCCTAACTACCAGAGGCATGTTTGATGATATGCATGGCCTCGGGGAAATTCCAAGTCACCATGTATGTATGGATCCAGACACATGTATACTCTTAATTTGAGTATGCCCGTTTCTCATTATTGTAACACAAAGCTTTAAGGATTTGTAAATCCTATGTAAACAGTTCAGACTCTAAAAGAGTTGTAAAAGGTTGGGGCGTATTCACCTTTTATGATTGTAAATCAGTTTTTGACATTGATTCCTGTATATTGATCAGTTTTAGTTACTGACCCCTATTTGTAAATCAGTTTCTGTTGCTGATTCCTATTTCTGTTTTCAGCTTTTAGATTGATTGATTGACTGTTATCTCGGACCTATAGTACGAGTATAACATTTGTATAAATATCTAGATCAACGATCTAGCTTCAGACCCCGTAGTCTGTTTTGTATAGCTGTAACCTTGATAAATCATTTGTTTGTACAAAACATGTAGACCTTTAGTCTCTTTGTTTATTATATATCAGGTTTCTTCTTCAGGAAGAAACATTTATACCATGTTTCTTCTTCAAGAAGAAACATTACTTTAACTATAACCTGTGTGAATGAATAGTATATTTCTTAATCATTAAGAAATACTATTTAATTATAACACTTGCTTATGAAAAGTTATATTATGCTTATCAGTAATCATGGTTCGGGCTATACCTCCGATTATGGTCTAAGCTATTATAATAATAAAATAATAACTTAATCAGAACCCCTACCTCGTACGGGTTATTTGGAGTTAAATGCCTATGACTGATCGAGTGACACTTCTGCTCTATACAGTGTGACAGAGCTTATACCGTTAGAGCTTGGCACGCTTCACAAGGTCGGTACGTCTTTCGAGGTCGGCACGCTTTTCGAGGTCGGCACGAAAAATGATGCAAAACGTGTGAAAAGTGAAGTGGTTGGTGTGAGTTGGAATGTGCCGAACACCCTTCTATATATAGCTGAAATCGTGCATCTTCGCGTATCGCGAAGCTGCAATAGCTTCGCTGAGTCATCAGTAGGGTTGCCACGTGTCACGCATGCAGAAATGCCACTTCGCGTATCGCGAAGATGCCTGGTCTTGCTTCTTCGCGTATCGCGAAGATGCTCCAAAGTCGGTTCAAATCTTTTTTTCTTTCGCGTATCATGAAGATGCAAGTTTCAGATTTTCATTTTTAGTCCTTGTACTATCCAAATATACTAAAGCGGCCCTTATGCGGCTCACGGCGATGCGAGCGTGCGAAGTGCCAAGTGCGCCATCAAAACACCACATTATGCCCATTGCCCGAGTCCGTGTCCGGGTCCATGCGCGTAGGGTGCTTCGCACCCTCCGCTAGGACTATGGAGAGTGGTTAGCCACATTAAAACATTTCTATGGAAACTTGCTTCCTTATATAGAGCTTCCATTTATTTGTTTGTTTCCATGTGGGATGAAAGTATCTTTTCCTTATTTATACCCATGTGGAATGCTTCCACTTTCTTCCACCTTTCCATGTGGGTTGGATTTTTTTTATTTCCTTAACATAAGATGCTTAATTTTTCCTTATCTCATTTTTCCCATTACTTGTTTTTGAGAATTTAATCCTTCAACTTTCAAAGTTGACAACTTTAGTCCAAAATAAATATGGTTTTTTTTCCTAGATGTTACATCCTCCCCACCTTGAAATGAATCTCGTCTTCGAGATTCGCTTGTCTTATGTTTAGATGTTCTTACTTATAGATTCATGATTAGATTCTATCTAATCTGATTCTCGCGTTTAACTATCATTGTAGAATGATGAAAATTTTCAGACCTGTTGCTAACTTTATATCTCGATTGATGTAATCAGTCAATAGTTCAGAATATCATAAGTAATTGTAAATTGCTAAACACAGTGGCCAGTTGTGCTTAATTATTTACCTTACCTTTTGTATTCTAAACATCTACCAATGTTAGCTTTATTGCTTCTTGGATTCGATCTGTCTAATCAATTCCATCTCTTGATCCTTATCATTTGTTTTCATTACGTCATAACAGTATCTTTGTACTTTTGAGCAATCATATCTGATATGCTATACAATCATGTCTTTTAAACATTCTTGAGTTCCTGTTGATCATTCCATTAACTGTATCTTTTGAAATATCTTGTGATTGAGTAGAGGTTTCTTTCAATGATATGCTATCTCGTGGCATCAATGATATTTAGAATTCTTTCTCTCGGTACGCTATTAACCTTATATTTGTAATAGGCTCGCATAAGTATCTAGATGGTGTTTCTTGGTTATTCATCAGACTTTAAGTCTGTTTCAGTTTAGCAAATTCGTGGCAGCAGACTCGTGGTCTGATCAGCAGATTTTTAAGCTTAATTTACTTCAACAGACTCTTAGTATGATCAGCAAACTTTTAAGTTTGATTTAATTCAGCAGACTCTCAGTCTGATCAGCAGACTTTAAGTCTGATTCAGTTCGGCAGACTCTTAGGTTTCCCTTAACTTTAATAGAGTTTTATATTATATTTACATATGATGTTAAATATAGCACATCTTGGCCTAATAAAGATAATCCCTCCAACTGGATGAATCTGTCGGATGATAAACTAATTTAGCATGTTAATTAGTTTTGAACGTCAGCCTTTAATTTCAGTCACTCGTTTGTCTTTCGAGCATTCTTGTGTATTGACAAGATTTGTATGCCAGTATTTTATTTTGAACAAAGGGAATTAAATACCCTTTACAAAACTTCTCGTTTCTAAACGAGCTACAACTTTAATGTACAGAAATTAAGTATTCTATCTGACATTCCCATGATATTTGTTTGCTCTTGTCTTTGATTATTGTCAGATATTTCTGATTTCTTCTAACATTAGTGTCAGTCTTAATTAGCTTTTCTTTTCGGGCAATTTGTTTTGAAGTGGCCCATTTCTCCATATATAAAACATACTCCTTATTTCTTCCTGCATTCTTGCATTGTGTGTCCTTCCCTATTGCAATATGCACACTTATCTGTGCCTTCTCGTCGACATTTTCCGGAATGTTTTCTTCCACAAGTTTTACAAGTGGATTTTGAAGTATTTCCTTCTTTCTCTATCTTCTCGATATCTGTCGGTTTCTTGGTTTCTTTTTCTTCTTTCTTTTCTTCCTCTTGGCTTCTTATCATACTGTTTATCAAGTATCCAGCTACTTCCATGGCCGACTCAATTGTTTGCGGCATATTAGCTCTTACCAAGTCTCTTATCTATCTTGGCAACCCATATATATAACGAGTTATCTTATTATATTCTGGGGTAACCAGATGAGGGACTAGTCAGCAATATTCAAGGAATTTAGTATTGTATTCCTTAAGATTTGTTCCAACAACCTTGTGATTCCACAACTGAGTTTGAATTCGATCCATCTCGTGAAGTGGACAATATTTCTTTATAACAAGACTTTGAATTCTTCCCAGCTTAGATTGTACATTGTTTCTCTTCCCTTATTCCAGATCAGGGTATTCCACCATTCAAGAGCTTTTCCCTTGAACATTTGAGAAAAATATTGAATAGCTTCTTCGTTTGTACATTTACTAATGTAGACAATTGCTTCTTGTTCCTCAAACCATCTTAAAGCCGCTATAGCATCCTTATTTAGATAAAATTCCTTAGGTTTATAAGCTTGGAAATTCTTAAAGTTGCATCCTATTTGATGCTTCAACTTCTTTCGGGGTTTGTCCCTTGAGTTATTGTTAGATGCAGAGCTATCATAAACTTCTTCCTTTCTTGAATGAACAAATTTACTTTTGCTTTCCTTATCAGATTTTAGTTGACTTTGATTGATAGAATTATCTTTGATAGCTTCTTGTATCATTTTCTGGATTTCATCTTTATATTGGGCGGGAAGTTCCTTGTTTTCATTGTTAATATTTTCTCCGCTTCCAACTTTATTGGAAGGATTATTCTGAGAGTTTTCACTTCCTTCTCTTGACATACTACAATGAAATTTCAAAGATAAGTTCAAAACGTGTGAAAAGTGAAGTGGTTGGTGTGAGTTGGAATGTGCCGAACACCCTTCTATTTATAGCTGAAATCGTGCAACTTTGCTTATCGCGAAGGTGCACTAGCTTCGCTGAGTCATCAGTAGGGTTGCCACGTGTCACCAGGTGCTGCCACGTGTCTCTACGTGTCACGCATGCAGAAATGCCACTTCGCGTATTGCGAAGATGCCTGGTCTTGCTTCTTCGCGTATCGCGAAGATGCTCCAAAGTCGGTTCAAGTCTTTTGTCTTTCGCGTATCGCGAAGATTCCTGCTTTGCAACTTCGCGTATCGCGAAGATGCAAGTTTTAGATTTTCATTTTTAGTCCTTGTACTATCCAAAAATACTAAAGCGGCCCTTATGCGGCTCGCGTCGTTGCGAGCGTGCGAAGTGCCAAGTGCGCCATCAAAACGCCACATTACGCCCATCGCCCGAATCCGTGTCTCTGCGCGTCGTGTGCTTCGCACCCTCCGCTAGGACTATGGGGAGTGGTTAGCCACATTAAAACATTTCTATGGAAACTTGCTTCCTTATAAAGAGCTTCCATTTCTTTGTTTGTTTCCATGTGTGATGAAATTATCTTTTCCTTATTTATACCCATGTGGAATGCTTCCACTTTCTTCCACCTTTCCATGTGGGATGGATTTTTCTTATTTCCTTAACACAAGATGCTTAATTTTTCCTTATCTTATTTTTCCCATTACTTGTTTTGAGATTTTAATCCTTCAACTTTCAAAGTTGACAACTTTAGTCCAAAATAAACATGTTTTTTTTGTTTTTTGTTTTTTTTCCCTAGATGTTACACATATCAATAAACATGACAATTAAATATAAAGAAATAAATAGTCTTTAATTAATCATGCATCCTAAGGTCCAACTACTCTTTAATCCCTTGATTCTTCATCCAATGTAGCTATCTGCGCCATGCGGGAAAATACATAGTTTGTCAACATAAAGTTGAGCAAGTAATCACGGTTTTTGAATACATATAATATAAAAGTGACAATTTCTTGCGATAATATGAAATACCACAACTAGCATAACAAAAATATAACAATAATATAAAAGTTGTCTTTTCACTCGAATCCCATGGATAACGAGCTACTCCGACTGCGTATGTTCATAGTAATGAGGATGAGGATGAGATACCAACCACTAAAACATAAATTAAACACATAATCACATTTTCACGTATAACTAATTGAGCAATATCATAACTGCAAATAGTGGAATTGTAGTGAACATTGATTTAACGCATAACGCCCCCAAATATAAAACGGTAAAAAGGGGGATGTGAGTTACTTACCTTTAGTGAGTGGATTAGTGAGGGTGAGATAAAAATAAAAAGTGAGGATGAACACGTTCAAGCCTTCGAGGTACGTCAACAAAGATGCCCTAACGATTAATAAATGCGGAAAAGAATTAATAAGACATAACGATTTGAGAGTTGATGGAATATTATTAATCTCAACGTCATTATTACGATTTAATCGGTTTGAGATATTTGGGAGTTATTAAGGGTTTAGATGCATTATTTATTGTTATTGTAATTAATATTAGTATTATTGTTATTATTATTATTATTATTATTATTTGGTAAACGATTTATCCTTATTAATTGTTGGTGCATGTTTTGTTATAGATGATCTTTTGTGTTTGTTAGAATTGAGAGCAACGGTCAAAGGGGAGTCTGTTGGTACATTTTGTGACCGTCGCTATGCAATTCTGATCAGCGGACACGAAAAACGAAGTTAGGACAACTTCGCCTAACAACTTCTGCCGTAGGCGAAGTTGTAACAACTTCTGCCGTAGGCGAAGTTAGAACAACTTCGCCTACTGGCCCAAGCCCAAGCCCGCGAAGTTGTTTCGATATATATATACGTGTCTTGTTTAGGTTAGTGTATCCAGAAAAGTTAAGAGAGTTTTGTGTTACAGTTCAATTGTCTAGAGAGAAACCGAGAGGGAGAGTCGTGTGGGACGGCCCGAGGTAGAGCTCATCTCGGGTCGGACGTGTTTCTGTTTATGTTCGGTATGTAACGTGGTTTTGATTATTATAAAAGATCTGCAGATTTGTTTATCCCGTTCGTGTGTTTGTTCGTGTGTTTGTATGTGTGTAATCGTGTTCTTCGTCTTCTACACCAATAAACGAGTCTAGGAGGATTCCGCACTCCTAGACCTCGTGCGGATCTCGTATCGATCGGCGACGCCCCGCGGGGACTAACAAGTGGTATCAGAGCCTTAGGCTCTTATGCTATGGTTCGAGATCTGCGTTTTGGTGTTTCTGGCACGTTTCTGATGCGTTTCTGGCCGAACAGCCGCCGCAAGCGAAGTTATGGGGTTCAGGCGAAGTTGTCGCTTAAATTTTAGGGTTTAGGCGAAGATATAAGGTTAAGCGAAGTTATTCACAACTTCGCCTACCTCACAAGTTCGCTTATCTCAGGCGAAGTTATCTGTCAGGCGAAGTTTTGGACAGGCGAAGTTATGGACAGGCGAAGTTAAGGAGGGGCGAAGTTGACTTTTAGGCGAAGTTGACTTTAGGCGAAGTTAAAAAAAAAAAAAAAAAGAGTTTTCGTCTATATGGCCAGGTGTACACGATTATTGTGAGACCGAAGACGTTGTTCCGTCAACGAGTGAAACTTGTTATCTCTTGGTCTTACGTGTGAACAAATACGTGTCAACTCTGGATATGGAGTTGAGGTTGTGAATGGGATATTGATTGAAACTAGATATTGACACATATTTGGGTGTTTGTGGGCAATGAAATTGTTTTTGTTCGAGGTTGACCAACTGAAGAAAGTCAAATTGAACTGAAGGTTTTCGTCATTACTGGATTGCGGTCAGAGCATATTATTTATGTTATTTTCAAGGCGTTCGAGAATTGGATCCTGAAACGTGATGCTTATTTATTAAAGTGAAAATTCTGGAACAAGTTGGATTTAATAGGGAATTAAAGTGTTTATGTTCTTGATCGTTATCCCTGTGATTGAAGATGCTTCGGATTAATTAATGGTCATGTGTGTTAGATTCTGTCAAGGTGGTTTTGTGATGAAATTGATCACTTGATGTTGAGTAGTTGAAGATTAAACCTTATCGTATGCCGACGTGTTGGTGAAGTTGTGGAGGGAGCCCAACTTCACGTGTTGGTGAAATCAGAAGGACTCACGTGATTGGTTGAGATGATCAATTAGGCACGGGGATGCATGCATTTCAAAGACCTCAATCTATATAGTCGGAGAAGCTTACACTGAAGGGGAGATCGGATATAGAAGACGCTGGGTGATTGGTAGATTTGTGAAGCTACAAGACAGTTTCAGACACGGCTGGTTGAAGAGCAAACAGAAGATCATCAGTTAAGAGGGAGTCTGTTGGTGCATGTTTTGTAACAGATGATCTTTTGTGTTTGTTAGAATTGAGAGCAACGGTCAAAGGAGAGTCTGTTGGTACATTTTGTGACCGTCGCTATGCAAGTCTGATCAGCGGACACGAAAAACGAAGTTAGGACAACTTCGCCATAGGCGAAGTTATAACAACTTCGCCGTAGGCGAAGTTATAACAACTTCGCCGTAGGCGAAGTTGTAACAACTTCTGCCATAGGCGAAGTTAGAACAACTTCGCCTACTGGCCCAAGCCCAAGCCCGCGAAGTTGTTTCGATATATATATACGTGTCTTGTTTAGGTTAGTGTATCCAGAAAAGTTAAGAGAGTTTTGTGTTACAGTTCAATTGTCTAGAGAGAAACCGAGAGGGAGAATCGTGTGGGACGGCCCGAGGTAGAGCTCACCTCGGGTCTGACGTGTTTCTGTTTATGTTCGGTATGTAACGTGGTTTTGATTATTATAAAAGATCTGCAGATTTGTTTATCCCGTTCGTGTGTTTGTTCGTGTGTTTGTATGTGTGTAATCGTGTTCTTCGTCTTCTACACCAATAAACGAGTCTAGGAGGATTCCGCACTCCTAGACCTCGTGCGGATCTCGTATCGATCGGCGACGCCCCGCGGGGACTAACATTAATATTTTTAAATAAATGAATTTTTATAAATAACTAACCGATATTAAGTATTAATATATATATATATATATATATATATATATATATATATATATTATAAATGAAACATTAATATTAATTATTATATAAAAGAAATATATGTCATGGGATAATTTATTCGGAACCTTAAGCTAGATCGATTTAGCATTATAAATAAATAAATAAATAAATAAATAAATAAAATAATATTTGGTTTATCGTATTATATATATATATATATGTATGTCTTTGGTGTATATGCGTATTCATACTTTTGACGCAAAGCCATGCCAAAATAACACTTTCGAGGTTCGGTTTCGTTAAAACAAGTTTATTTAATATTATATTATGATTATAATACAAAATAAAACAAAGATTTAAACGAGATAATAATAAAAATGAAAAAACCGGGTCTAGGGGGTTCGAACCCATGCCTGCACCGGTTCCTGTGACTTATCCTTCACACACCAGCCACCTTGCTGTGTGTTAGTTTGTGAGTTTTTTCAGATCTTAAAGTATATAACCAGATACTACCAGTAACCAAATTCAATTACAAACCCTAGATCTTAAATCCGTTGATTCGTTCATTGTACGTTAAAATTGATTTAGGGCTTTTTATTGACGATTAAAAACGAGTATACACCATGTATTAATTACCGTTTATCGTTGCGGATTGCAGGTTAACGAACAACAAACAGTCGCGGCCTGAGCTTGGGTTGAAAGCAGGTCCTGACGTCCATGTTGCTTGCAATTGTTTTAGGGCTTAGTTTTACAGGGTTATGAGGAATGTGTGTGCACGTTTAATTGAATTATCATTGTGTTTATATAGCAATTTAGAGGCTTGGTTCAGTCACGATAATTAGTTATGATTTTTGATTCGTTTTCTATAATTAAAGTGTCGGTGTGAGGCGTTTGTGATCAAGAAAGGATTTGGTGAGATCAATTTTGATTATAACACCGAAAATTGAGGTCCAAAAAAGGGTTTGGGATGGATTGTGGGCTAAAAGAAGAAGAAAGTGGGAAAATATTATTTTATTATTATAATCTTTGAATACAATTTGCATATTGGACCTTCATCTTTGTACAGGGTGCAAAAATGATAAATCGTTAGTTTAAGGGGGGTTATTGCACATTATTGATAGTTTAATAAATATAAAAAAGGAATAAAAGAAATCTTTTATTAATAATTTAACCGAAACGAACCCGGTCGGGCACAAACATGAAACGGAAAAACCCTACATTATTAAACCTACGAACGAATGCGGATGAAGAAGAGACTTAGTCGTCGTTAATAGACTGTCTTCGGAAATTGTTGTACCAGTGTAAGAAAGAAAGACCGGCGTGAAGAAAATGAAGCCATAATAAACCGAACGGCTTAAAGAAAGACCAATGAACTCGCCGAGGACGGGTTTATGAATACCCAGAAGAAGATTGTGGCCAGAAATTAATCTATGGCATGAGAAAGAGAAGACCGTGTAAACTGGAGACCAAACGTAACCAAGACCGCTGGCTTTCCTGAGAAAGAAAGCCGAACCGAATTAAGCTGTTAAGAAATGTAAGGCCAAAAATATGACTTGTGATATCAATGTGACGAAAATTGTTTTATATATATTGGTTAATCAAATTGGTGACGTCGGCTAGAAATCCGGGTACGAGACAAAAGCTTCGGTGCAGGTGTTTAACTTAAACGGGGAAAAGGCTTCTAAAAGGAATATGCTTCTGCTATAAATAGGACTTGTATGTCACATTTTAGTCCGTGTTCTTATGGTGTAATCACCCACCCAATGAGAGCTCACCTTAGGTGGGGTCGGTTCATTATTCATATTATAAATCTTTTAACCGATTACGGAGTCGTTCACTATACTTATTTTCTTTATTTTTTTCTGTTCGATCGTTTGATTTACCGCACCTGTCTCGAATATTATCAAGAACAAAATCCGTTCATTGTCGGATCCGGTTTTGGGACTTACACTTGGTATCAAAGCGGGTTTGAATCAACTAATTCAACTTTGTTCTTGATATTTGGGTTCTAATTCCGCGATTACCCGAACCGAGACGTTAATTTTTTGAAGACCCGTTGAACTTTTAAAATAAAGTTTGAAGATCTTGGAAATAAAGTTGGAAATAATCGTGTTAGAAGTTCGTCTTTGTAGATCCGGCATTTCTGGACCGTTCCGCCATGCGCTGAAATTCCGGCGAGCCTAGGGTTCTTCTCTGGCGACGATTCTAGAGATTGGAGATGTAGATCAAACTCCGATTTGAGTGTCGGTTATCTCTGTTTATTCAAGGAGGTCGGTATTTCGGTGAAGAGTGAGCCAAAAACTGAGTTGCAGCGGCGATAGCTCGTGGTGAGTCATAGTGGTTGATGGTGGCCGCATTTAACGGTGATGGCCGACCACCACTGATCTTGGTGGTGGTGGTGTTGAAGGTGGCCGGCGGCTGATACGGATTTCAGGCAAATGGCTGGTGGCCGGTAACCTTTGATGGCAATAGGTATTCCGGCGACGTGTCTTGATTTTCCGGCGATTCTCTTGCAATTGATTTTCCGGCAATTCTCTTGCAATGCCGGTGAACTTCCATTTAACCACAGAAAGGAAGTAATGAGGTCAAGAATGATGCAGCTTCTCACAACATCCAACATCTCCACGATTTTGCCTACAACATCAATCCTTTATCCATTGCTTCGAACAAGTGGCTTGTGGTAGGGTTTCCAGTTGATTGAAGATAGGTGATGGTCGAATTTGATATGGCCTCTAGGTAGGGTTGATGATAGATGGCAGTTCGACATGATATGCCATGGATATGACGGCGTCGGCAGTGGCTGTGATGGACGAAATACAATTTCTGGCGCGGTCACCAGTAAGAGGCAAGATGATGGTTACAGCTTCATGTTTCATACTTTCATGTGTCATGTGTATGTTTGCTTTGTGCCCTAAATTTTTAAAGGAAAATGGGCGTGGACTGCTTGGGCCTAGTATGTGTGTGTGTGTGGGCTGTTTTATCTGATTAAGAAACAGGCTAGCTTGCAACTTTAAACTATGGGCTGTTGGAATTTTTTATTTGGGCCTTTTTGAAAGTGTTATTCTTGGACACTTGGTTAATTAAAACTTATAGAAGATAAAACACCGAGCCACATGTTTGCAAGATAATTTTGGGCCAAGAAATAATTATATGTTCGGATTGACCAAACGGAAGAAAGTTAAAATTGATTAGGTTTTCGTCATTATTTAACCATGTTCAAAGCTTGTTATTTTTATATTATTTTCAAGGCGATTCGAGAAGTTGGTGGTGAACTTTGAACAAATTGGATATGGATGTGGATTTAAAGAAGATGTAATGAGTTTTGTCATTTGATCGTTGAATCTGGTAATTCGAAATCGATTTGTGGGTATTCAAGATCTTCTCAACCTATATTTCTTAAAATCTGAGAGAATTGATAAAGAAGTAGAAATTCCTTCATGAATGAAATTAGGTGAGTCATACCTTGAGGGGGTGAATTGAAACGAAGACGCTTCAGTATATCGGGTGATTTGTGAAGATGCAAGACATGATTTGACAAAGTTGATATCACAAGCCAAGGGGGGTGATTGTATAGCCAAAAATATGACTTGTGATATCAATGTGATGAAAATTGTTTATATATATATATATATATATATATATATATATATATTGGTTAATCAAATTGGTGTTGTCAGCTAGAAATCAGGATACGAGACAAGAGCTTCGGTGCACGCGTTTAGCTTAAATGGGGAAAAGGCTTCAAAAAGGAATATGCTTTTGCTATAAACAGGTTTTGTATTCACATTTTAGTGCATGTTCTTATGGTGTAATCACCCACCTAAGGAGAGCTCACTATACTTAATATTACAAATCTTTTAACCGATTACGGAGTCGGTCACTATATTTATTATCTTTATTTGTGTTTGTTCAATCGTTTGATTTACCACACCCGTCTCGAACGTTATTAAGAACAAAATCCTTTCGTTGTAGGATCCGGTTTCGGGACCTACAAGAAAAAAGCTCGACGGAGCTGTCGATACAGACCGACTGAAGCCAGATTGAAGAAATTGTTTCTTTTCAGCAAGGAACCGAAAGGATTGAAGATTGAGGGGTTGTATGGTGAAGGATGATTAAGGAAAGAAGGAAAGTTGAAACTGTGACATTTGTCATTTTTAAAAACCCGACCCATTTTAAAATTTTGATACTTTTCGGATCATCAATTATTAATAAAATCTCCACATTTTTTTGAGTATTTGATTGTGTTCTTTAATTGTTATAATTATTGGTGTTCTTTAAGACGGGTCAACCGCCTTCTTTTTATCCTCTCTAAATTCCCGCCCTTTGACTTGTTTTTGCAAGTCTTGGATGAACCTTGACTATTTTTTTGTTGACAATTGAGTTCCTCCTTCACCAAATTGAGTCAAAACTCATTAATTTGGTGATTACTATTGCTTAAGACTAGCCTTATAACTAGCTTATATCACTTCAACCTTGTTATGAACGATTTTAAGCCTATATAAAGCCTCACAAACTTCTACAAATTATTTACCACAACACTTTACACTCTCAATTGTGTTCCTGCTTTGGAATTTGTGCTAAAATCCAAGTTTGATCAAGAAAGTCAAACTGATCAAGTTCTTCTTTCTTCTTTGATATTCCATCATCGGGTAATTATTGTCTTATTTCTGTATAATATATCATATGATCATCATCATGTTGTCACTCTAAATCAACAACCGTGGTTGTGTTTTCACTATCCTCGTCGGCACATTAATATTCAGTTAAAAAAAGTTTTATGTTAACAAAACTAACTTTTGCAAAACTAACAAATAAGACTAAGATTTTCCAACATGTCACATCACCTTATCATTTCAAGCATGTTAGACATAAATCCGAATCAAAACCAAGTTCATGTTCGACCAAAAACATGAACCCCTCGTTAAACTTGTTTATTAAATAATATTCGGCTCGAAAACGAACCGAAATCATTAAAATTAACTAATAATTATTATAACCTTTATGTTTTTTTTTCTAAAACTAAAATAAATTGATTAAAAATCAAATATCTAACCTATTTCATTTAACTTATAAAAGTAGAATAAAAATATATTTTTAACAAACTTTTAATTTAAGAATTATAAACTGAACATGTCGGCCACCTATTTTTTATCTTTCCTCGGCCTTATTTGATCATAGTTATTTATTTATCTTGGGTCGTTTGTTGAACTGTCTAAAGACATCTTCGTTTATTTACTCATTCTTGCTTATTTAACATGTGAGTTTTTCATAACCACTTTTCATAAGTTCTAAGCTACACCATAGTGAAGCGTCAATGACTCTTACATTTGCAATGTTATCTAGTTGAGTACACAAGACTAGTTAGCACACCCATACTACGTAGATTATGTCGATTACATTCAACTACATAATGAGAGGGAAATGTTGTTGGTTTTAATTGTCAATGAAACATTACCTAGATGAGAAAATTTTGGTACTTATCAAAAATGCTTTTCATATCCAAGAAGTGTGTGCAGGCCCAAACTGATCTTTTCATAATGAATTGATAAAGAATAATAAATGAAATAGAGATATGAGCAATAAAACCTTTATTGAATCTTGATTGAATGATTGTAGTTTGATCAATCTGATTTTGAACCCTTATATAGATCACCAATAGTTGTGACCTCTGACAAATTAGGGTTGTGACTTTAAACATCAACATATTTATAGACACGTGTTTTGACTGGTTACAAACTTTACACTATGACACTCTATGCCCTGAACTATACAGACTTGTTTAAAACATAACTAAACATAGTTTTAACTAATTACAATACGGCCCTTGTACTTTCTGATGATGAGTGATTAATACTACAGTAAAATGATCAAGCCTATGTGTTAGCCGGTGAATAAATTTGAAATAGATCTATGAATACCCAACAGTTATGAAAGAATATTTACCGATCAGATTTAAAAATATTTTGGGATCTAGAACAACCATAATTGTATTACATGTGACCCATTAATTCATTAGCAATTTTCTTGTGTTTAGTTTATTTTATGTTTTTTGTTTAATTAGTAGTTGAGTGGGTTTAGTACATTCTAAACAATGGTTAGTTTGAATTTGTTCATGTCCGATGGGTTGGATAAGTTTATTTGGCCGTAAGCCAACAAACTCCATTATAGATGAGTTTAAACTCCACGTATATAGGGAGCTGCTTATTAAAGGTTATCCCATAACCGATTATAACAGTTTTCAAATCAAATAATCGTCCTCATCCAAACCATTGTGACCTTTCAGTTTGTATAAGTAAGGTTCCAATTTCATTACAAACAAGTTACAAGTATATCGCGTTGTTTTATTCACATTCAAGTGGGGTAAATTTGCTCTTGTTATCATACAAGTGTTTATTGTGATTATAAATACGGTGTCCAAGTCAAACCCGTTTAATCCAAGACTGATTCAAGATGAGAGGGCCATCATTACAAACAAGGTTACAACTTCATTTTCACGAAAACGAACAAATTTGTTTTTGTTATAAAATCATATATTAATATATATACTTACAATTATATTTGACAGTTATATTCTTGTATATGTATTCTTATGTGGTGTACATTTATGATCGATCTGATTCAGTACTATACAAAATCTCTCTGGATTCTTTGGTTAATTTTACGTTATTAGCGCAATTGAAGATAGTATTTTTCGTGGGGTTAAGTTTGACTCAATCTTTAATGTTTTTTTAACATCAAACAATTTAATTTAATAGCAGGTTCATGAGTGGACCAAATCTTTCATGGTTCATATTCATATATTGTAAATGGTATTATGGGTACATATATATTTATTTTTATTATTGACTTATTAAAGTACCGTACGTCTATGTATATGGTTTAAAATGTTTCAGATACTTATATTTGCTTTAAGCAAATTGATATTGATATCTATTAGTGTAATCTTGTGTAAGTACGGGGACCTAGTTGTCGTACATACAAACCTAGGGGATTTCTGAGTTAGTTTTTCTCCTATTCTTGTCTAACAAGAAATTATATTGCTATAAATAGGTGTTATTTGTAATCAAATAATCATAACAACAACATTAATAATCAATATAATCAAAGTATAGACTTAAAAATCTTATTGTCTTCAATATCAACTAATAACTTCATTATATTTGCTTTAAGCAAATTGATATTAATATCAATTAATAACTTCAAAGTTGAGACTCTTACTTTGGATACATAATTGATGTGCATAAAATTACACATATTTATTGCTCGATTTTATCCCTATACCATGCATGTTTATTGGAAATATCATGAGATTATATACTTATTTATTGATTTGTGATTTTCCAGGGGTTGGCTGATGACTTATAAGACTGGATATTTTGTGAAGAAAAAGAAAAGAAAATGGCCTTTATGCAAAACATGATCATGTTCACAAATAAGTATACTAGGCACTTTTACACATGACCATGCCTTTGGAGTGGTATGATCATGTTCCACCTTTCTCCATATCTAATACTAACTCAAAAAAGTAAAGCGTGCCGTATCTTTCTTCTTTGGAAGCCGAGGTTTCCAAATTCATCTTAGGCCAGCTGTTTTCATTAGCGTGTACACTCCTTCAACATCTCATAACTTGTAAAGAACCAATGGGATGCTAGATCTGGTATTTTGTTTAAACATGATCATGTTCTGCTCCAAACATGATCATGCCTCTCTTATCTATATAAAACCCAGCAGGCATCCAGAAATAAATAGGGGAGTCCCAGGGAGTTTGAACCCACTGTTTAACTTCTAAACCTTGGTGACTTCCATCCAATTGTAAGCACTTTGAAGGATTCCAACATCGAGGGAATCATCATCCATCACCTTTATCATCTAGCTTGGATTCTTGGTTTGATTCTTCTTGATTTTACCATGAATTTTGTTATCTTTTCAAGCTTATATGTTGTTCTTGGGCTTATGATGAGCTAACCTCTTTGTTATCACTTTGATTTAGATGAAGTTTAGTAATATTTGATGGCATTTATGGATTATTGGCAAGGATTGTGTTAGTGTTATAGCAATTTCATGATTATTCTTCAATGGTTTTCTGTATTTAAAGGTTTGTTATGCCATGATATTCAAGAATGCTAGTCTATGGCTTTTGAACTAGGAATGGTGAATGAAGTCTTGATTATTGATTATTCATGATAAACTCTTAAATGTGCATCCTTATGCTTATGTTTGGAAAGACAAGTATTTGTTATGATTTGTCATGTTAAGTGCTATGTTTATCTAAGGTTTGTTGACACGAACCTCTAGTTTATGTAATCTTAATATGAACATCATAAGTTGAAGAAGTGCATGATTATTGCGTAGTTCAATCAACTTTAGGTGGATTAGGTGTTTTTCATGTTATCTTTTCAAAGAGTTGTTGGATTAGTCACCCTTAATTGGAAACTAGTCCATACCATCATGAAATGTTGACATAATCGTATCACTCGTTCTACTTGAATGACTTTAGGTGGTTAGTTTGTACCTTTCATACTAACTTTCCAACAAGTCACATGATTAGATATCTTTGGCGAGAGTCTAGTCATTAATGCATTTTGTGATCTTGCATATATCCATAATTATTGTTATTTGTGAGCTAAATGGATTCGAGATTAAAGTGATATTCTTCCTTGATTGTTTGCTTTTGTGTTTGTTAGCTTAGTTTTTATAGTTTGCATTATATTTCTAGTTAAAACCAAACAACTTGTGATTTTAGCCGGTTAGACATTAGCGAAGATTTAGTATCAAGAGCTATCGTACCCATGGATCGATACTTGGTTCTTACCGATGCTATACTACTTATACGATAGGTACACTTGCCTATGTGTGTGTGGTTTAGTTTTGAGGTGAAAATCATTTCTATAAATTTAAAACCTAGATGTGTGAAAAAAATCATTATTAAAAATATATATACTTCACGCACGTCAATAATATATACCATCAAATAGTTATGCTCTTATAAATTAACTATAATAATCATATAGTGAGTTGTAGGCTTTATGATAGACATTTCTTCAAAGCTTAACATGATCTTATAATAACTTAAAATATTCATAAGATCGCTACAATCTCTTTCTTGTTCCAATTACAAGGGTTGGTAGAATAATCGATCACCAAAAAGAAAGAAAATAACAATCAAAGAATTTCAAACTTATGGTTTTTATTAGCAAATCAATCTTTATGCCATCTTAGATTACACTCTGACCAACAATCCCTCTTATATGTGAACCATTTTCATAATCGATGATCTTATGTCATGCCTCACTATATGATTGTATGCGAAATTTTTAGCTACTGAAATGTAGCATTTATGATAATATACGATAGACATCTTTACATAACGACATGCGATTCTCTATACCTCTATTTTGATAAATTTTAAAACCAACTGCTAATCACATATACTCTTCAGTATCAATAGTCTCAAAAAGAGAACCAAGTTTGTTCCACATAACAACTATTAAGTTGTGTAGTGTATGAACCAACCATTACTACCCACAACACAATATGTTGACTGTTATTTTGATAAGGCTATGTTCTCAGTCTTAGCGGGAGATAATAACGAAAAGCCTGGTAATACATGAAATAATATGAAATGCATCATAAATTTCAAATGTAAATCCCAGAATAGGTCAATATGAATCTAAAGTCAAATATGCCATATATTCGTAAAGAATATCTAAAGAGTTACTAGATGCATTCTTAAACACAAATAGAATGGCAATATCACATATACCAATATGATATTCACCTGCTCGAACATACAAAGAAAACATGGAAGAAAAATTATTTCCAAAGATAAAATCCACGAAAATCAAAGGAGCAGAATAATGCAATTATATTTATGATATAAAAGTTTATTGATATAGCCTAAGTGGAGGTAAATGCACTAGTACTGATTAGTATATTTTAGAAGAAAATAGTTAAATCCCTGAAGAGGTAAATGACCCAGGGGAGACTAATACAATATATAAAGTTCTAGAAGAAACACTGATATTAAATCGATATGAAATTTCTACAAATTATGTATAAAAGTACAATATGGAACCTACATGAACTAATGAAATACTTGCATATGCTATATAAACAGATATAATCAATAAGAAAGGCTGTGTGTCTTAAACTCTGTACGATTACATACACAGACACAACTGCCAAAAAATGGCAAGATGCCTAAAAGGCTATTGAATATGACAATCAAAACGTTTTCGGAGGTGTAGTCCGAACACCCATAGACGTCAAACCAGTAGGTTATAAATGGGTGTCTTTATATATCAAAAGAAACGAAAAGAATGAGATTTGCGATGTATGGCACGAGCTGTAACACATTGGTTGTTTTTCTAAATCCCAGTAGTTGATTATGAGGAAACGTATTCCCCTGTAGTGGATGCGTAACCATTAGATGTTTTAATCGGCCTCACAATCTCAGAACGGCTTCATATAAAAGTTATGGATGTTATCACCATATTTACAAGGACATTGAACATTACATTTACATGAAGATTCCTGAACGGATAAAAAAGCCTGAAGCAATAAAATTACTCTAATATTCTATACATCAAAATTTCATTCTTAAAAGTTCATATAATCGCAGTTTATAGGGATGATGTCTCACATCATCGACAGGCTCTGTCGAACTTCTTAAGAGAAAATTGTGATACGTAATAACCTGAAGCAACTAAATTATTCCTCGACAAGCAGTTCGAGTATATGTGTAATTGCATATTTGTTAGTTATTCAAATTACATCCAGAAGTTGTTAGCATATTTTATACGAGCTTCCTTACTGTCTATAAGAACAGGGCAAAGATGTACTTGGTCCAGAAGTACCATGGTTAAACGCGATCAATGCCCTAATTTATCTTATAAATACTACGAGATTTAACATTGCATTCTCAATATATGTGCTAGTGAAATAGAGTTTTAATTTAACATGTTCTTGTTAGGACTAGTGAAGGCCTTTGGGCCGGGTTCGTTGGTTGACGATTAGAAGACAAAAGGGCGGCCTGTTTAATTATAGAGGAAAGCTCATTTGGAGTTTTCTTGGTCCCTACTCTACTAAACCTAATTGTTCTCTATATGTATTATGGTCATGTATTGTAGTCTTTTGTACTGTGCTTAATAAAATACCCTAGTTGCAGCTCGTGGACGTAGGTCGCCTTGACCGAACCACGTAAAAATCTCGTGTCTCTTATTTATTGCTTTTGTTTGTGCGTATGTGTTTGTGTTTTCGCTGTGTACCAACTCTGTTTAATACCTAACAAGTGGTATCAGAGCCGAAGGTTCGTCAACATACACGGGTGCACTGAGATGAAAGAAGTTTTGGTTTTCCGGTTGTGGTTCGAAACGCTACGTCGTGGAGTTTCCTTTTTTTCGTTTGACTTTGGTGATGTTTTTTGGTTAGTTGTTTGGCACGTTTTCCGAGAAGAATAAAGGCATTAATTTGCTATTCAAGGGGTTTTTTTTTCTCCTGTCGTGACCAGAAAGCAAAGAAAAAAAATGTAAGGCCCCGAACCCGGTAGCCCTACTTTAGCGTTGAATTTACTCATAAACGCAGTTCTAAATATCAGAGTTAATTAAAACATTCGCGGAATATAAAAGCTTTCATAAAACATTTCGTAACAAAACACGTCTTGTCTTAAAACATCATTTTGTCTTTCAAAATTAACGAACATTAACTTAAACGTCTTGAGTCTTCCGATGCCAGCCTCTTATTCAGTGTCACGTGTCTCCTCAAGCGAGCTGCCTCATCCTACTCACCTGCGTGCATACTAAAAGTCAGCTACGCTGAGTGAGTTCTAGTTAATCGTACGCCATACAATACAACACGTACATACATATCCGAAGATACATATATATACTTCACTAGTTACCCTTCTGTTCTACATACATACTTGCTACCATACATACATACATATCTACAATCACTAACCTCAGTCTACCGAGAGTACGTTCATAGTCCGCCGTCTATACCTGTACTCACGATCGTGAACACGTAAAAGGTCCGCAGTCCTTACCTATGTTCACCATTCATGGTACGTACAAGGTCCGCGGTCCTTCCCTATACCATCATATATCCACAACACGTACAAGGTCCACGGTCCTTCCCTATGTTGCAACCTAATTCATAGCACTTACGAGGTCCGCAGTCCTCCCCTATGCTACAAATAAAGCACGTATAAGGTCCACAGTCCTTTCCTGTGCTGACACCTATCTATATTACGTATAAGGTCCGCAGTCCTTATCTACGTTACGTATAAGGTCCGCAGTCCTTATCTACGTTGGCGTCTATCTCCTATAACACGTATAAGGCCCACCGTCCCTATCTACGTTTACATCTATCATCTACATCACGTATAAGGCTCGCAGTCCTTAACTACGCCATCACCTGCCAAGTCTATGTCCAACAGAAGTTATGGGATTTGCCATCCTAACTTACTATGTCGAACGTAGAACTCACATACCATTCGTGTACCTGTATACACATACTTCACATATACAATAATTACATTATAGCATAAAAACACTCTAGGCGTTCTTTACATCATTCATTAACAACCATACCGCTTGTCGATACGTGCAATATCCGAAGATCGTTCACGCCCCGACAAGTATTCATTTGTAATGTTCATACATCTTCGATATATAGTATTCGTACTCTTATTTTTAACCTGACAGTACGCGCAATATCCGAAGATCGTTCGCGTACCGACAAGCAATCATTCATATCCATCACATATATCACATATGGCATACACTTATCACTTAGGATAAATGTATTAACAACACATCGAGTATGCACACAGCCCCGAAAACATAACAAGGAATGGGGCTAGAAACTCACCTGAACTCTGCTTCTTCCTCTGATAGTTGTAAATCCCTTCTTTAACTGTGCTCGGCTGACTGTATAAGTTACACTTATCAATACTCGCCTGATCTAATCTGGCGGCCTAGTATTAGCTTACTTTTACTTATCGTTTTAATCTATTCTCTAATCGAACTTGACTTTAGGCGAAGTTAAACCTTAGGCGAACTTAGCTTTAGGCGAAGTTAAACCTTAGGCGAATTTAGCTTTAGGCGAAGTTGTCATCAGGCGAACTTGGCTTTAGGCGAAGTTGTCATCAGGTGAACTTGGCTTTAAGCGAAGTTGTCATCAGGCGAACTTGGCTTTAGGCGAAGTTGTCATCAGGCGAACTTAGCTTGCAGGCGAAGTTGTCATCAGGCGAACTTGGCTTTAGGCGAAGTTGTCATCAGGCGAACTTGGCTTTAGGCGAAGTTGTCATCAGGCGAACTTGGCTTTAGGCGAAGTTATCATCAGGCGAACTTGGCTTTAGGCGAAGTTCATCAAGCGAACTTAGCTTGCAGGCGAAGTTGCCGTCTGCAGCTACTGTTCGTTCTTAAATCCCTTAATCACCTTCGTTTCTTAACCAAATAACTCGATTTAGGTACCCACGGGATCGTCTGACCAGCGCCTACAAACCCCAACCATCAAATCGACCTAACATCGATGTTTAAAGGGTGCGATTTAGGCATATAGGTTACGTGTTCTTTTTATCAATCGATTAACCTATCAAATCATAACCATTTTCAGTAAGATTAGCTTTGTTGGATTCGTTTTTACCATACAAACTCAGATCTATCATTTCTCAAATCAACCCGAACCTACACGAACGATTTCTAACTATAAACGTACCTTGAACGAGTCGAACTACGAACACGGTTAAGCCTTGATGTTGTTTTGGTCCGTCACAACGTTCCAGCACCAACAAGCTCGGGTTTTCGCCTTCGGATCTTGGTTCGGGTCATGTGTGTTTTGGTTGTGTGTGTATGGAATATGTGAGAATGAGGATTAAATGGTGGTTAATGGTATTTATATTTAGGGATCATGGGCTTAAGCCCATGGACTCTCCTTCCTTCTTTCATAACCCAAGTCCATAACCCATATCCATTACCCAACACTAGCCCGACCCATACCAACTCCTACTCTATTTATTTATTTCCCGATAACCCGAGTAAACTTTCCCTCTATTATTAAGTAATATAATTAATATTATTTTGGAAATTTCGGGATGTTACAAAAAAACCATAAAAGACAAATTAGGTTTTGTTTGTTTTCTGGTGTGCCTTGTTCGACGTAAACAGAGAGAAAAAGAAAAGTCATATTTTTTGTCCTTAAGTTTTTAGGGTTTTGCACCCTTGGAGTGGTTGTTCGTTTTTTTTTTGTCACCAGATTTTCGCCGCCATTGTTAACAAGATACCGCGTATTAGGTCGTGTTTTACGACTGTTAATCAAAGAAGAAGCAGTGCCGTCTGCTTCTTGTTGTCGGACTAGAATTTAAGGTTGGGCGTTCAAGATTCAGTTTGGTATTCGGGTTTGCTTTGATTGTGTGGTTTGGGTATTTGTTGACAGGAGTTTCGGGTTACAAGAAAGGTTTCGGGTTTCGGGTCTCGGTTTTTTTTTTCTTTTTTGTTAGAGTTTTGTTTATCAGTTTTCTCTGCTTTCTCGTTTGCGATGTCTGAATACAGGAAGGTTTGAATCGACAAGTTTAACGGGACTGATTTTGCATGGTGGAAAATGCAAATAGAGGCATTACTTGGGGAACATGATTTGGATGTGGTATCGGAGGAAAAACCGGATAATATGGATAAAGTCGAAGAAGCAATTTGGAACTCAAAGGACAAAAAGGCTAGAGGTAAAATTACATTGGTTTTAACGAGGAGCGTTGTTTTTAATATCATGAAAGAAACCACGGCTCGTGGTATGATGACGGCTCTGTCAAATATGTATGAAAAACCTTCTACGGCCAATAAGGTGTTCTTAGTGAGGGAATTGTTTATGACAAGGATGCAAGAGGGAAGTTCAGTCACGGGTCACATTAATAATTTCAACTCGATTATGTCTAGGTTAGCTTCTGTGGGCATGAAGTTGGATAATGAGACTCAAGCTATTATATTGTTATCTTCTTTGCCTGAGAGTTGGTCTAGAACTGTAACGGCCATTGCTAGTTCTGCGGGGGCCGATAGTTTGACATTTGAGGGGGTCCGAGACATTGTGTTGGGTGAAGACGTTCGCCGAAAAAACACGAGTGGCGGATCATCTTCTAATATGCTTTATGCAGGCAAGGGAAGGGGAAATAACAGGAGCAGTGGGAGTCGGGGGAGGAGTTCGTCTAGAACTCGGAAGAATGTGAAGAGCTGGAGGTGTAATGAAGTTGGGCATGTTAAGAGTGATTGTCCAAACAGATTACATGGAAAGGCTGCTGAGCTGAACACTGCTGAACAGGTCAATGAAGGCGTTAGTGATGACGAGGCATTATTTTGTAGTGTTGATAGCATGCTGGACTCTTGGGTCATGGATTCCGGATCTTTGTTTCACGCTACGCACAGCGTGGAGACGATGGTGAATCTAAAGGTTGGCAACTTTGGGAAGGTACGTATTGCTAATGGTGATGTTCTTAATGTTACGGGCATGGGGGACGTTAATTTGGTAACTCCATTGGGAACCGTTTGGAACTTGAAGAATGTTAGGATTATTCCATCGTTGAAGAGAAGGCTTATCTCTATTAGTCAACTGGATGAACTAGGCATGGAAGTAAAGTTCGGTGGAGGTAAATAGAAGGTAACTAAAGGTAGTCTGGTTATTGCTCGTGGAAACAGGTGCGATTCATTATATATGGTGGGAGTGCCTATTGAGGGAAGTATGGCCGTCCCTCAAAACAAAGTTGGGTTCGCTGAGTCGAAGGGGCAAAATAGGTTCAATTTGCAAGAGTGGAGCCTTGTGCTAAGGTGATTCAAGCTGAGCGGGGTCGGAGGTCTAAAACAGGTCAGGGGTTTGGTGACAGTGGGAGCGCGGGTTGTGTTCCGGGAACAGTTACAAAAATACGTTGGGTTTTGAAGACCGTTATTCCGATTGATAAAAACTCTCCTAGGGGACTCTTGCTAAAAGAGGAGAGTGTTAGTGGTTCTCGGGTTATCTCTGGAACTGATGGATCAGTTGAGATGGTGGATGGATCAGTTGAGATGGTGGATGGATCAGTTTTGGCTAATGAGTTGGAGCTCGTTGAAGCTGCAACTGGCCCTTCTGGTACTTGATGTTGAAGGGGTTGCTGCAACTAGGAGGTAAGTCTTAGCTTGTTTATGGAAACTGGAAGCATGGAAGACTTGTTAATAAAGATTACTGATTTTACTGATGACTGGGTTGCTTTGTACTTGAATGGCGGACCAGAGTTTATCGCAAGGCCATCAAGTGAGAGATTGTTAGGATTAGTGAAGGCCTTTGGGCCGGGTTTGTTGGTTGACGATTAGAAGACAAAAGGGCGGGCCGTTTAATTATAGAGGAAAGCCCATTTGGAGTTTTCTTGGTCCCTACTGTAACATCTCGGATTTTTCGTTTATGTTTAAACCGACCGGGAATAATTTAGATTTCATTATTAAACAAAAATAATATATTTAAGTTTCTAATGTTCAATTTATACCCCTCATACATTATATAATGTATAAATCCTTATTTAAAACATAAAAAGTTCAATAATGGACCAAATATCAAATTACAGGGACTAAAAATGCAAAAAATGAAACTTTCCCCATTGTGGCCCGGGGCGCTGCGCGACGGGACCACCCTAGGTGGCCGCGCGGGGCGACGGGGTACCTGCACAGATCGTTTAAGCCTTAGTTCGTTTTCTAGTTCGTTTAAGGTATAAAATCGTTTATTTTAGGCTTGTTAGAGTGAATTAAGTTCCAAGTAAACATCATACAACTAAAATACCATTCGTAATTCGTTTTCCCTTGTCTAAGATCAGATCTTTGTGAATAAATCGAAGATTCTTTCACTTTTCGGATAAGTTGTAAACCTTAACCTAACCCTACTACATCTCCTCCAGCCGTCACCTACCTCTACTCATTCTCAAACCCTTCGGTTTTTGCATATTCGTTAAAGACA
Organism: Bidens hawaiensis; assembly: GCF_021521415.1. NCBI lineage: Eukaryota > Viridiplantae > Streptophyta > Magnoliopsida > Asterales > Asteraceae > Bidens > Bidens hawaiensis. The sequence goes on along the minus strand of NW_027495614.1, from coordinate 9,976 downwards.
CAAGCCTTGACGTTTGACTTTGCTTATACGTTGATCTTTGACTTGTTATATCTCTTGATCCTTTCACTTTCCGGATAAGTTGTAAACTGTAAAATTGTTTATACATATTTCCTAGTCAATAACCTTCAATCAATTTCTGAGATTGAAGGGTATTGACTGGTCAATTGCTTTAAAACCCGATGGAGGGTAAAACAGTCAACAACTTTGACTTCTCGTTTTCACATACTTCTGGTCGGATTCAACATTCGGTCCAAAAGATTTTTCTTCTCGTAATTAAATTTTAAAGGTTCTGACCAAAACGCAACTCCCGAATCGAAGTTCGTATTCTGGTCAGACTCGACTCGTTTAAACATTAAAATCAACATAACTAGAGTTCTACTTATTCGTTTGGATTGATTCCAGCGGCATTAAGTTTGTTTTTATTTATAGTTTCATATCACAAAGTTTCAGATTCTGATCATTAATCTCGTTGGACGTGTATTGGACGACTCGCTTAAATCATTAGTTCGTTTGTCGAATTTATTAATCACTTGCCTTCCGTCTAAGGTGAGTTTGATCATTTCCCTTTTTATACACTGTTTTCTAACGTTTTGGGGGACATATGCGTACTTACTCATATTTTCTATTCTATTTATATACTCAAAATCGCAAACATAATTATTGTGTGAATATCAATTGAATGTTATTTGCTAATTGCTACATGTTTAATTGTTTACTTGATAGCGTTTCGGAGAGGTCCAGCATATCCCCTTGTATAGGGTTCTCATTAGTATAATCATACGACTGTCTTAGTAACCGGAGCCCGATTCGCTTGGCGAAGGTAAACCAACAATTTAGTCATTGCAATCAATGCCCGATTCGCTTGGCAACAATTCATTGGCACACGAGTACAACTTGGTTTTGGTTTGTTAAGGTTTGATTGATTATTACCACATAGATTGGTTTGCGCATTTATCAATTATCTATATAATTATTTGTTGTTTCAAAATTGGTGATCATCTCACTCAACATGTGTTGTTGATCAAACTCCATTTTCTACGCATATGCAGGTTGATTGAAGATTGAAGTTTGGACATTTAGAAAGACCTTAGGATTATAATGAAGACAAACTTGAATTTAAATGGTTGTATCTATTTATTTGATTTGTTTCGTTGTATTTGATATTTGTGTTTGTTATTTGAATAAAGTAATTAATTAGATATTGTCATTTATATTTATGATAGTATCTTCGAGCTGTGAGCAATCGGATCACGCCCCGGCATTTCCGCCTTAGGTTGAGGTGTGACACCTACTCTACTAAACATAATTGTTCTCTATATATATCATGGTCATGTATTGTAGTCTTTTATACTGTGCTTAATAAAATACCCTAGTTGTAGCCTGTGGACGTAGATCGCCTTGACCGAACCACGTAAAAATCTCGCTTCTCTTATTTATTGCTTTCGTTTGTGCGTGTGTGTTTGTGTTCCCGCTCGTACTGACTCTGTTTAATACCCAATAGTTATACTCGTTTTTCTTTCATTAAGTTTTGTCACACGTGGTTTTATTAGTATGGTTTTTAATGAGATAACATAACTAATCAAATAACATCAGTTTATCTTATAGGTACTGAAGTACTGATTTAACATCATCCTGAAGCATGTTATTTATTATGTAAAATACGCGGTGCGCATTTTTTTCCCCTTAGCTACGGTTTTGTCCCACCGGGTTTTCTTAGCAAGGTTTTTAACGATGAAACATCATTTAGCATATTAAATGATAAGTTAATATCCTTAAAGGAAGCGAGACATGGATTTGTTCCATAAAGAAAATACAAGTCCCATGTTATGTTTATGCAGGACATCCATCAAACTTGCACTGAGCTCGACTATAATTCAACTACGTTTTCACTCATGAAGATCAATGATCTAACACTTAAAAGAGGCCCGTGGTTTAAACCAAATCATGAAGACCACAAAGACTATATATGAAGAAAATATAACTTGCATAGTTTCGATTGGAGACGACTACATTAAAATCAAGTCAGGCAGCGACGGTAGGAGATTGACTTCTAAAGACTTGGAGGTTATGTTCAATTGCGGGGGAGAAATACACACGCTGTACTCTTTTTTCTTCACTAAGTTTTGTATCATTGGGTTTTCTTAGTAAGGTTTTAACAAGGCAGTTGGCAATATAACTAACCCTGAAGTATTAGTTAACATCAGTCCAGAAGAACCGAGCCAACATTATCCCGTAATATAATGTTGATAGTGTGTAATATAAATTAATGTATATTTGAGGGGGGAGTGTTATAAAATCATATATACACATATACTTACAACTATATGATCTGATTCAGTATTATACACAGTCTCTCTTGATTCTCTAATTTATTTTAGTTTCCACGGGAAACACTTGTTTTGTTCTTTGAAGAACATTTATGTGTTATCTGATTATTTCCACGGGAAACACTTGTTTTTTTTAATTTAAAAAAAAAGAACTTGTAGGTCTGATGTGTGTCTAATAACCCTATAATAATGACGCTCACAACTAAGCTTTAATATTAAAACAAAAATCCTAAAACCACACACAACCGGCAAGTGTACCGATCGCAAGTAGTATAGACCTAGGAAGTCCGAGTATCGAACACGTGGACACGTAAGAACGCTAAAGATCACTAACCCTAGACGAGACCTACCTTAGAATAATAATTAATTGATTTTTGAATTCTTTTAACTTAACTAAACTAACTGGATTAACTAATAAAACTTACCAAAAATAGAAAACTTAACGGAAAACTAACTGAGTTGACTTCGGGTGGAGAAAAACGTCTACCTAAGTCTGAATCAAATTGTAGGCCTAACAAGCTAATGGATTGAATGATATCTAGACACCGGTCCCTAAAGATGACATGACTAAGGATCGCTCGGGCTCACTGGATTACCTCTCGGTCTCACACAACAAACCCTAACTACTCAAAATCGGCTAAAACGACCAAACCGGGAAACAATTGCTAACGTGTTCTAATGCTAGATCACCTCTCGGTCTCACCAACACTCGACCCTAATGGAAATGAATACTACACAACCAAGGATAGAGGAACAATTCAACTTAAACCAAAATAGATCAACTAGTCGCTCAAAACTCCTAAACCTGACAAGAAACGAACTCGCTCTCGCGCAATCCTTATTCTAGCATGCAAAGGCAATGAGACAACCCTAACTTCCTATAACCTCTCGGTCTCAAGGAAGGTGTCTAACCGCTGTACTTAATCCAATAAATCATGCAACAAAACCCTACGGTTGTACCTACCGCAAATAAACCCTAAACACAAAGTCTATAATCAAACAATGCACCGATCAATCAACACAAAACTAATTAACCGACACACGGGGTTTATGCAATAATTCACCAAAATTTCCAGCCCTTAAACACAACCTATTTCATGTCTAAATCAAACTTTTCAATAGCAATTAAGGTCTATTAATCAAACAATCCATAAAACCTATCAAAACCTAACAAGAATCATCATTCCTAGGTAGAACTAACAAGATTAGCCGAGCATTATATCTGGACAGCAGCAAACATTGAATAAAACCATTAATAAACTCATACCAATCATCTTAACAATTGTCCAACGATCAACAATAATCATAAACACTTCAATCTCTAAAACAATTGCAAAACAAATTAACAATTAAGCAAGAAACTAAAAGTGTATGAACAATGAAAAAGATGTAAGGATATTGGGTGTTTCCGGGGCTGCTCCTTGCTATAAAATCTGATGATAATTGATCCCGAGGATTGGTTCTTGCTTGTTCTTCCTTCCCTAGCCGCCACAAGCTCCAAACCCTAGCACACAAAACTTTTTTTCTTTCTTTTCTTCCTTGCTCCTGCTGCGATCGGAACTCCTGTAGCAGCCTTAGGGTTTTTTTAATTTTTTTTATGTTATAATATAATAGGGTCTTGGGCCTCCATGATGCATACGGGTCGGGCCTTGAGCTTTGTCTTGAACTTGTATGCGTAAAAGGCTCGTAGAATGCTCGAAAAGTCCCGGTTTTCTTCTTTCTTTCACCCAAAACCTACAAGGTTAATAAATGTATGTAAAACCTATCTAAAACGAGTTAAAACATATAAAATATAATATAATACGTAGATAAAATGTGCGGAAAATACGAGTGTTTTACAAAACATCAAGGTCCTCTAAATGGATCTCAAGACTTGACTCAGATCAATCCGTGTTGTTGGTTAGCGGAAATCACCAACGACACTCGGATCTCAGATCTTAGTTTGTTTGGTTTATTTGCTTGAAAGAGAGAAAAGGAGATAAGTGGATGAGAGAAAGAAACTTCTTTATTTCCAAGAGTTGTGAAAAGGGGTTGGAGTTCGTTGGATAAATGGGTTAAGTGGCCCTTTTATAGGGTCCCCATTTATCCAAAACTTACAAAATAAACGTACAAACTAAACGTACCGAGTACGTACTACACCGACTAAAAGCAAACTAAAACGACACATACAATCCTAAAAACAATATAGAATATTGGCCCTACAATATCCCTCTAGGATTGAGTATGTCGAGGAACCTTCGTCAAGTTCTTTGCTTCGTCTTTATTTCTTGAAACTTAGTACTTGTCTTGATCCAGGATCTTGAATTAGATTGGATCTTGAACAGTTCTTTATTTTCCAATCTTATAGACTTGAACTTCAATCTTATTTTCTGGGAAGGATCGGCAACAGCAAATTTTAGAAACATCAGATGCGAGAGGCTCGACATCTAATTTTCTCTTGTTGACTTTCTTGAGCCAACTCGTTTCTTTCCTTGTCTTCGGATACAATCAGTTCCTTTTTTAGGTTCAACCACCAACTTTCACGTTCTCGTTTTCTTTTTAAGTGCTTCAACATCTGCAACTCCAAGCAGACTTGATCTTGATCTACCTGTCCATGTATAGCTGCACAAACCTTAGAACGATAAGATTCGCTCACAGACCCTCTCGAGGGTCAAGAAGAAATCGTTCATAGGCCCTCCCAATTTCAATCCCTCAACTTGTAAATGATTTGTTTAAGTCCCATATTTCTAACGAACTTTGCATGAACGACCTTGACAACAAAACACATGATTTTGAATGAAACAAAGTTTAACAAAATATGTACGAACATAATAAAAACTTAAAATCTTTTTGGCATTTTCATATATTTTAAATATAACGAAAATATATACATAACATTTTGAAGTTAAAACTAAAATAAAACAAAATCCAAATAAACAATAAAAGATATGAGTAAATATGAAATTAATATTATATATCAATAATATTTACAGAAAACGTTTACTAAATTATTTTTCTGAGAAAGATCACAACATGGAATCACATTATCTGTTAACGTTCTAGATCACACTTCTATTTGGACATTATTATGCCAAGAACCCAAAGTTGATTGTAGATATAATTTGTCCACTTTAAACTTAACAAGTATTTTGATGTCAACATGATACGTTAAGGTACAATTAGGCACAATGCTTGTGTGGTCCCCATTTAATCCGACAAATTACAGACTCCATCATACCTCGGGCTTAATTTGCTTTCACATGTCACATCAACTTGACTTAAACCTTTCTTAGTTGATCACAATAATCTTATTAACACACTTGACACTTTGACTTTGTGCACTTGAAACTTTGTACACTTAACTCGATCTAGAAAGATTAAAATAAAGCAGAAGTTCAGGCCATAACAATCAGGTCGGATAATACCATATTATCGCGCAGAGAAATTCCAAGGCTTGAACAAAAGAAAGAAAATAAAACAAAGCAGAAGATTCAGGGCCTTAACAATCAGGTCGGATAATACCATATTATCGCGCAGGAAAAAGTCCAAGGCTTGAATCAAAATAAATGAAGAAATAAAGCAGAAGTTAAAATTCCTAAAACTGACTCTTTTTCTGACTCTTTTTCTTGATTTTTTTTCTTTTCTGACTTTTTTGTTTTTGTTTTTCTTGCTTTTCTTGACGCTTTACTTGACTCTTTTCTTGACTCAATAAAAATTAGACTCAATAAAAATTAAAAATGACACTGATTTTTCATAAGACAACTGTGATAAGGTAAAGAGAGGCTTGGGTATGACATGTTTAATTGCATTTCAACCTTCATTAATATAACTTTAGTTGGAGTCGGCAACCGCTTCATAACATGTAACCACTAGCATAGGCAGATATTTAAGTTTATATCAATATGACACTTACTCATTTGTCAAGCCTATCTACACATCACGCAATGATCTTGTTGGCTTTTTATCAACTCTTTTCATGTGCTAGAATCGTTAGAGATAATTTCTTATCATATTCCAATAGTCGGATAAATTTCTCAAAATTTTAAAAATTTTAAATATCCAACTCCCTCTAAGCAGGAGCTCCCTCTAAACGGGACAATTCCTTTTAGATTTTCTTAAAAGTAAGATAAAATCTTTTTGGTAAATATCCGACTCCCTCTAAGCAGGAGCTCCCTCTAAACGGGACAATTCCTTTTAGATTTTCTTAAAAGTAAGATAAAATCTTTTTGGTAAATCGAATGATTTGTTTTTGCTTTTCTTAAGATGAATTGAAAATCTTTTTGGTGAGTTAAACTTAACTCATTTTCTCCCTCTAAAATTGTGACATATTTGAAAAATATTTACAATTTTATATACAAAAAGATAGATAGTTTGTTTTAATCAAAATTGATCATGCCGATCTATTCGACCCGAAATTCAAATCGAGCATGATCGATGGTTTTAGTGAAAAGGTCAGCAAAGTTGTTGTCAGATGGACTATTTTAAGCATGCATTATCACATTGTGTGACAAAGTTGAAGAGATTCAAACCGAGATCCAACAGCTGATGTTGGATCCATCACTTGAGAGAAGCAGTTGGACGAGGTTGGTTTGAGAAACGCTCGAAAAGTTGTTGTTGAACCATTTAAACAAGGGTTCCCTTCCATGAAGTTTGTCCTCCCATGTCGCTTATGAAAGACTCGAATCCGTCATCAAATGGTTTAACATCAAATAGCAAGAGTTCGTCTCCCATCATATGCCGGGTGCAATCACTATCTAAGTACCTAATACTATTGATAGTCTTCCTTGATTGACCCTGCATGCACTAAGCTTTCAAATAAACATGGGTTCCCGGGATACTTTTGTCCCGGGAAGGTCAACTGTAAATCGACCAAACTTGATTTTATTTCCTGAAAACCATTTATTTCTTGTTGGAGCCTCACTTTATGAAGAGCGGTCCTTAGGAATCCAAGCAAAAACTTGTTTCTTGGTTTTGGCAATTTTGGACTTCTCTTTTCTTGCTTTTGAAACTGTTTTTGGTAAATCCTCAGACTTTACAGTCTTTGGATCCTTTTTGATTTTATCCTTCTTGGTTTTCCAAAAAGGTTTCTTTTTGTGTTTTAATTTATTTACTTTGGATCTCACATCCATTTCACTAGGTTCACTATCAGCTTGATCAGTCCTTGAATCAGGGCTACTAAAAGCTCTTTTTGGGGACTGACTAAGCCGCCTTTGAATATCAAGCTGTTGCTTGAACCAATGCTTGCAATGTCTTGCAAGGTGAGAAGAGTGATCACACACAAAACAACACTTTCTCCTGGGAGTGCCAAAGAACTCATCTGAACTGTAATGTGGTTGGTGTGGTGGGAAAGGTGATCCATGGAAAGGAACATGATTATAAAACACATTTGTATAATATGGATCAACAAAATTTTGTTGATAATGACCATAGTAGTTGTTATCACAGAAGTTGTATGACTGAGGGTTTCTTGATTGATTGGTTGTTTGAGAAAATGACCGTTTATTTGGTGGAACATATTTACACGATGTACTTGTCTTTTCATTTTCAAAAACTTTGCTTTTACATGAATTATCCTCAGTCTCACAACTTGATGATGAACAACTTGATATGTTCACCTCAACAGGCCTACTTTCGTTGACACATTTTTCAACAAAAGTTTCATCACAAACGGTTTCATAATCCGAGTCAGAAGAAGAACATTCACTTTCATTACGTACATCATTACAACTGTCTTCACTAGTGGTTTCGCAAAATACAGTTTTTGATTCCGACATCAAACATCCCAACATGGATTCACAAACTTTATTACAAACTGGATTGTTAATAGTTTTGGTTAGATCCACACATAATTCAAAACGTGGTTCTAACTTTCTTTTTAGCTTACAACCCAGGTTAACCGTCCCACATTCACCACCATTTACATCACCAGCTGCTACACAAGACACATTGATGTCAGATTTATCAGATGATGGGACTGGAGCAGCAGTTTGAGAGGCAACAAGAACAAATTTCACAGGCGTTGGTATTCTACCAACCCCGTATTCCATTTCTTCCTCTTGAAAAGTATTATAGCTAAAGTGGGGCAAACTGGTGTAGTTATCATTGAATGGTGGTGGTACGACAGTGTAATCGTACCCCAACCCCGCTTTAACATTATTACTTCTCTGGCCTCCAATAAGATCATCTAACTTCTCAGATGATGCCTCAAATCTTTCGACTTGTTTTTCCTTTTCTTTCTTATCAGAAACTTCGAGTTTTAATTTCTTAATTTCTTCTTTTAAATCATTAATTATGTCTTTATAATAAATGACATTATGCTTTTCTCGAAAAATTTCAAGTCTAAGATTAGCTACATCATCGTGATGAGTTTTAATCTTTTCAACGTAGATCTTGTCAGCTTTTACATATTCAGCATTTAACTGACGAAGTTTTGCATTTTCTTTCAAAACTTCGTCTTGATGATATCTATAGTATGTGACTTTGTTGATACATGCTTGAGAACAAAGATTGTGATTTACCTCATCAGCTGGTGATGTGTCGGGAATGATAGGACATGCAAGACTACTTTTACCGGCAGCACTTGTCCCAACTTTATTTTCTTTGAACTGATTGTTCATTTGGAGCTTATCTTCCATTATTTCAAAAGACTTGATGGTAGAAGCCAACTCTGAGAGTGTCATGGTATACAGATTTGTGGTTCTTTTGATGGTAACCACATTGATGCTCCATGTATAAGGCAGTGAACTCAACAGCTTCATGTTGATCTGAAACAAACCATTGATGATACCAACACTTCTCATTTTGGTGACGAGTGACTCAAATCTGTTGATGAGAGAGGAAATCGATTCTCCTTTAATATGTGTAAACATGTCGAATTCTCTTTTCAATATTTTCTTTGGGCTTTCTCCCATATCCAGATTTCCTCCAAGCTTAGGTTCGTAAAACATTTTTTTTAACTCGATTAGATTTTTTTTTTTTTTTTTGGAAAGAGAAAAAAATTTTAAGTTATTTTTTTTTACTACAGTACCGAGTCGCTGCAGTGTTTCGCATGAGTTGCTACAGTACCGAGTTGCTACAGTGTTTCGCATGAGTTGCTACAATACCGAGTTGCTACAGTCCGATGCGAAGCGATTGCTACAGTACCCGTGCGAAGCGAAGCAGTTGCTACAGTACCCCCGGTGCGAGGCTAAACGATTTGCTACAGTACCTCGGCGATGCGATTGCTACAGTACCCCCCCCCCCCCTGAGAGTGTCATGGTATACAGATTTGTGGTTCTTTTGATGGTAACCACATTGATGCTCCATGTATAAGGCAGTGAACTCAACAGCTTCATGTTGATCTGAAACAAACCATTGATGATACCAACACTTCTCATTTTGGTGACGAGTGACTCAAATCTGTTGATGAGAGAGGAAATCGATTCTCCTTTAATATGTGTAAACATGTCGAATTCTCTTTGCAATATTTTCTTTGGGCTTTCTCCCATATCCAGATTTCCTCCAAGCTTAGGTTCGTAAGACATTTTTTTTTAACTCGATTAGATTTTTTTTTTTTTTTTTTGGAAAGAGAAAAAAATTTTAAGTTATTTTTTTTTACTACAGTACCGAGTCGCTGCAGTGTTTCGCATGAGTTGCTACAGTACCGAGTTGCTACAGTGTTTCGCATGAGT